>NC_084577.2:19332586-19352586 GCF_033978685.3 Nerophis lumbriciformis | reverse complement strand
AGTGACAAGTGAGTATCCAATCACAGTCTCGTTAACATCAGGCTACTTGGATAAGCTACTGTCAACAACTTGTGATGTGATTGGCTATCGCAACTGTCTATCAACTGTATGTGGCCATTCACTTACAGCGCACGAACGCCCACATGGTTGATTATGAAGGCCCCGGGCAGATTTGGTACAACATGGCAACATAAGCCAGCTGAATTCTGATTGGATACAAACTACAACTAAAAACAACATCACTGGAAGGAGCATAATATGACATGAAGAGAATATATACTATACTTTTAGATATTTAGGAAAAGTAAATTAAAACATGATTGTAGAGGTCTCGCACCTCCGGGTTCTTCGGACCACCAAGGATGGACATGACGGTTTCGTGATTTGGTTCATTTTGCAATAAACTTATCGCCTCTCGTGACGGTCTCGCTCTTCGGGTTGCTTTACAGCCATCCGCTCTCGTCTCCGTCTCAGTTTCCGTCTCGCTCTCGCTCGTGCTCGGGTTTTCTCTCCACCATCAACAACTCCAAATTCTCCCACCTCTTCCTTCCCGGCTGCTGCTCTTTTATAGAGTGACGGATAATCAGATTAAGGTGAACCATCTACGCACCATCGCCGATCTCGGAGCCGGCCCCGGCACACCCCGCCTCGCTGCAGGTCCGCAGACCACGCCCCCTCACAATGACTTTATCTTTAATTATGATCATGATTTCCGGTTATGTTAGACCAGCAGAGAAGGCTTTGTTGGCCCTGACGGCACACCACTGGTTAATGGTAATCATAAAATAAACTATCCATTGGTAGTCTTGTTCTATGTTTTGGTTTAGAAAATGTAACTTTGAGCAAGTCGCAAAAACCGCCCCTTCGATTGAAATGAAGATGTGGAGAATAGTTGCACAGATTAGAAAGCAAGCACCGTGAAAGAAACAACACATCCAAGACGAGGACACGCAGCTCTTTTTTGTTAGCTAGAACAACAGAGCGTGTCCAAAAGCTCTTTGTGCCTCCGATTGAAGGAACACAAGCCGTGTGCAGTCACGTCGCTTTTGTGCCGACTGCAGCACATCCGACAAGAGATGTTGATAGTTTGGTACCGCGACCGTCATGGCAGCTCAACAATACAACACATTCTGACTGACACACTGCAAAAACTGAAATCAAAGTAAGATTAAATATCTCAAATAAGGGTGATATTTGCTTATTTTCTGTCTGTTAAAATAATTCCTCTCACTAAGCAGATTTTATGTTAGTGTTTTACTTGTTTTAAGGGTTTTGGTCCTAAATGATCTCAGTAAGATATTACAGCTTGTTGCTGAGATTTTATGACCTATATTGAGTAAAACATGCTTGAAACTAGAATATCAACTGTTGCAAAGCTGTGTCATCAACACTCACAAGTATAAAAATACTTTTTGGAAGTAATAATTTCTTATTTCAAGCATGCAAAAAAAAAAAAAAATCATGACTTTGACACAATTTTGTCAAATTAAAACGGATGACAGACAAATGGACTTTGCTGTTTTATTTTCAATGAAACAATAGAAATTAAAGCTGCAAGCAGCGATGGACGGGACCAACTTTGAGGACTCATACAATCCAAACCGGAGCAGTAATTAAAACTCTTTCATCAACTTTTAATCAGAAGGGTTCAATCTGTCTCCTGTGCTAATTTGAAGCCGACACAAGAAACGCGCTCAGAGGAGATAATGTTTGAAAAAAGGTGACTGTTTTTACACAACTTTTGTTTTGAAGGGGGAATTGCAAACTTCCTGTTGATTTTTGCTGGGGGTTGTCAGTGTATGAAATGTAGGTCTAAGTGAGACCTACATAGAGGTTTTTGTTTCATGTCTCTACGACATTCCTACTGGGAGTTACAGGGAGTTTTGTCTGTGTTTTCTTCCAAGGGGGCGCTAGAGCGCAATTTTGAGTTTTGGGGTTTGGTTTTTTGATTATATCGCAATTTTCGCCAGTCCTGATGTGTGTGTCCAATTTTTTTTGAAGCATGCTAAGGGGGTCAAATTACAGCTCAAAGAGTTTCCCTCCACATAGAAAACCGTGTACATCTAGAGGACGCTTGATTTAAGACGGGGGTTCTTAACCTTTTAGACCTCGGGGCCCAACTTTTCCACTACAGAGGTGCCCGGAGCCCACTCAAATATTAACACTAAATGTATTACCTTACTCTTGATTTTAATCGTACCCAATAATTATGTCTTACCTACTTGCAGTTTGCAACCTTGTCAAATGATATGAAACCATGTGTTAATCACAAAGATTATTATCAAGGTTTAGGTCAGGCTGATTACAAAAATAGATACTAATCAAATATACTGCAAAAGATAAGACTCATAAAAACTGATGAAAAATACATTTGCATACATTTACACAGTGTTACAATAAATACATTCTAACTAAATAATAAATAATATAATAATAAAAATAATACATTTTATTTTTTTTATAAATGGCTATGATGATAATGTCAATGAGGGATTTCTAATCACTGCTATGTTGGAATTCTTATTAATACTGATACTGTTGTTGATAGTATTCATTTTTGTTTGACTACCTTTGGATTGTTTTGTGTCATGTTTGCGTGTCCTCTCAATTGCTATTCTGAATGTTGCCGAGCTGGCTTTGGTTTTGGAATTGGAATTGTTTTATTATTGAATTATTGTGTATTATTTTGTTGGATTGATTAAGACAAAATAAAAATAAATACATAAATAAATAAATATTAAATAATAAAATAATAAAATAATAAAATAATAATAATAATAATGAAATAAAATAAAAATATAAAAATGTAAAAAAAAAATAAAAAAAATAAAAAAAAAATATATATATATATATGTTTTAATAAACTATCAATACAATTAAAGTGCAAATGAAAATACAGCTACACTACTTTAGTCATAATTCTTGTGCTTAATAAGTGTTTGACGACTTTAACTCCAGACTTCGTCGGTTTGTTTGATATTGTCATTACTGCCCCAAGTGGTGGAAAAGTGTATAACAACCGAGCACCACTGCGGCCCATACGGACCACCGCTGAGAAACGGATCATTTTTTGGCGGCCCAACAATTGGCCCCTGCCCTATGGTGACGAAACACCGAATTAGGAATTGCAAGTTGCATAATGGTTGTTTTCAGAATAAAATACTTATTTCTAGCTTAAAAGTCCTGCTTATTATTGGATACACAAATCTTATTATGTACAATTATCCGTCCATGCAGCTCGTTAATTTCACTAGTTTTTAGCATTTTTACCTCAAATCTAGTCTCTTTGTCTTATATTTTGACAGCTCTTTTTCGCAGTGCACTCAGCAGATGCCTGAATTTAGCACCTCTTGAGAATGCGAGTTATCTCCTCCGTCTTGTCTACTTATGGCTCTCGACTTCCACTTTTAATGCCCTGTAACTTCTCGCCTGTCCTTTTCTTTTCTCCCTTTCTGTCGATTTCTCTCTGTTTCTCGGAAAGTTCAACACGTGCTCACTCTTCTTGCTTTGAAGCCAATTAGTGTATCTGAAATAGTTTCCATGGCGACAGAGGTGCTAATAATAACAGACACGCTCATACCAAAGGCTGACAAAGTACACACACACACACACACACACACACACACACACACACACACACACACACACACACACACACACACACACACACACACACACACACACACACACACACACACGGATGTACGTAGTTGAACACACTCCTTTTCTTATCATCTCATGTGCTGTGTACATGTGTACAAAGCGTGTATGATTGAACATGCATGGGGGAAAACAGAAGTGGGTAGAGTAGCTAAAAATTGTACTCTTAGTTTTGGTACCGGTACAGGTACCAAAATGTATTTCCATACTTTTCTAAATAAAGGGGACCACAAAAAATGGCATTATTCTGTATTATATTATATTATAAAAAATCTTACTATACATTAAACATATGTTTCTTATTGCAATTTTGTTAATTAAATAAAATACCGTATTTTCAGGGCCATAGGGCGCACCGGATTATAAGGCGCACTGCCGATGAATGGTCTATTTTCGATCTTTTTTCATATAAAAAGCGCACCGGATTATAAGGCGCATTAAAGGAGTCATATTATTATTATTTTTTTCTAAATGTAAAACACTTCCTTGTGGTCTACATCAGTGGTCCCCAACCACCGGGTACCGGTCCGTGTACGGATTGGTACTGGGCCGCACAAGAAATAAAAAAAACACCAAAAAAAACAAATTTTAATTTTAATTTTTTTATTTTATTAAATCAACATAAAAAACTCAATATATACATTATATATCAATATAGATCAATACAGTCTGCAGGTATACAGTCCGTAAGCACACATGACTGTATTTCTTTATGACCAAAAAATAAATAAAAAATAAAAATACCATACCCCCCCCCCCCCCTTGGGTACTGGTCCGTGTACCGATTGGTACCGAGCCGCACAAGAAAAAAAAAATTTTTTTTTAAATTTTTTAATTTTATTTTATTAAATCAACATAAAAAACACAATATATACATTATATATCAATATAGACCAATACAGTCTGCAGGGATACAGTCCGTAAGCACACATGATTGTATGTCTTTATGACCAAAAAATAAATAAAAAATAAAAATACCATACCCCCCCCCCCGACCCCCCGGTCCGTGGGACAAATTTTAAAGCGTTGACCGGTCCGCGTGGGACACATTTTAAAGCGTTGACCGGTCCGCAGTTACAAAAATGTTGGGGACCACTGGTCAACATAACATGTAATGGTGGTTCTTTGGTCAAAATGCTGCATAGATGATGTTTTACAGATCATCTTCAAGTCGCTTTCTGACAGTCGCTTCCGGATGCGCCATTTTGTGGGCGGTCTTATTTACGTGGCTCACCTTCGGCAGCGTCTTTTCCCCGTCATCTTTGTTGTAGCGTGCAAGGACGGGAGTGGAAGAAGTGTCAAAAGATGGAGCTAACTATTTTAATAACATTCAGACTTTACTTCAATCAATAACGGAGCAGCATCTCCTCATCCGGAAACAACAAGTCCCGTTAAAAAAACGTCCGACCGGAAATCTCTAGTAACTAAAGTTCCTTGGGTGAATAATGTAAACTCACTACACCGGTATGTTTTAGCGCTTTCATGGCGAGTTTACTGACAGATATAAGTAAGAACTTTACACTACTTTATATTAGAAATGGCAACAGTAGAGGATGAATGTCCCATAACAACAAGATAGAGAAAAAGAAGATTATCAACTACGGTGTTGGTACAGACTATAAAGGCGGACAATTTTTTCAGGATTTATGCAGATCCCAAATACAGATCAGCAGGTACCAGAAGGTAAGAAAAGTTGCTTTTGCATAATATTGCGCAACAAAACGCCAGATAATATGTCTTACCTTATGCACACACCATAATAATACTTGTATGTTTAATGCGCCGACAATCCATCAAGCGGTGCGGCTTCGTAGCTTACCAAAGTCGTACTAAAACATTTTGACAGATTTTTGAGCGCCGTGTGTAATGTTCTATATTTTCAATGGAACATATACATTTTGGTATTGTTTACTTGAGTCATATTGCCATCATAGTGCAGCATACACTTATCTCTTATGTTTGACTGCCATCTACTGGTCACACTTAATCATCACACTATGTACCAAATAAAATTGCTTCGAGGTCGGTGAGAAAAACCAGAATCATTCCGTACATTAGGCACACCGGGTTATTAAGGCGCACTGTCGAGTTTTGAGGAAAACTCGACAGTGCGAGAAGAATCACCAACAGTTGGTTGTGATTCAATGCCCAGTAAAATGTGTTTCTGTATCCTATTTCTCCAGAAATGGTCATGTGGTGACATAAATGATGGTATTTTGAGAGGTAATCATTGGACACAGGACATCACCGAAGGCCTAGGTGGGAAACGCACGGCCCGCCACTGCAATTGAATATGCTTTAATACAGTGTTTTTCAACCTTTTTTGAGCCAAGGCACATTTTTTTCATTGGAAAAACCTCGGGGCACACCACTGGCAGAAAACATAAAAAAATGAAACTCAGCAGCCGATATTGACAGCGAAAAGTCGTTCTCGCAATTGTTGGATATAAATTCAAACCATAACCAACCATGCTGCACTATAGCTCTTGTCTCAAAGTAAGTGTACTGTCACAACCTGTCACATCACGCTGTGACTTATTTATAGTTTTTTGCTGTTTTCCTGTGTGTAGTGTTTCCTATTTTGTTGTTGATTGTCATGTCATGTACAGATGCACTTTGTGGATGCTCCAACGCTTTAAGTCTTTGCTGTCGTCCAGCATTCTGTTTTTGTTTACTTTGCAGCCAGTTCAGTTTTAGTTTCGTTTTGCATAGCCATCCCTAAGCTTCAATGCCTTTTCCTAGCGGCATTTGCCTTTTGTTTATTTTTGGTTTAAGCATTAGATACCTTTTTACCTGCGTACTGCCTCCCGCTGTCGTCTGCATATTGTGATCACGACAAACCATGTTCCCGACATCTGCAAAGCAATTAGCTACCTGCTGCCACCTACTGACATGGAAGAGTATTACACGGTTACTATACCGCGCTCTAGAAAGCACAGGCACTCAACAACGGCACATTATTTGCGGATTGTAATTACTGGTTTGCAAAGAATATTTGTAACCCAATTAGGTGAAATGACATCATCTCCCACGGCACACCAGACTGTATCTCACGGCACACTAGTGTGCCGCGGCACAGTGGTTGAAACACACTGCTTTAATGGATACAACGAAACACAATTAGGCATATAAAGACAACTTGTTTTACCACTCTACTGGTACTTTAACTATTAGGGGAACTGTTGTATTTATAAATAATTGATGTAAATTGTATAACAAATTGAGAACAGGATGTAAACATATGTGTAAGAAATTGCTATAAAGTGGAAAGGGGGGTAGGAATAAATAAGCTATGCTTCTTCCTACTCCTTTTTGTGGAAAATAGTGTCACGTATCATGTTGAAACTGCATACATGTTCGAAATAAATGTCAACCAACCAATATAAACTCATCATTTCCGACCTTGATATAATTAATAATGGCACCACGAAAATGTCATTGATGTTGTTGGATATATATAGGATAATGAGTACGTACGGTCTGCAGATTCCTTTTAATTATTTAAGCAAATGCCAACATCTTCTAGCACGAGGCGCTTCTCTCTGCTCTCTTTATGCAGGATTAATTATTGGACGACTATGTCTACGCTACGTCCATGGGTGGGCGGCGGTAATGGCGTGCGGCTGGGTGTTACGCTCTGACGCTAGTGACAGCAGCACCACTTTAGCCCCATGCGGCCGAAGCCAATCAACTGACAAATTAGAGGGTCGGATTTATTTTAAAGTTTAATTTAGTTTAGTTTATTAAGGATCTCCATTAGTCTACACCGCAGTGGAGACTATTCTTCCTGGGATCCAGGCAAAAAACATCACACAATCACAAAACAAAAGATTACAATGCAGTACAACATGATCAATAATAAGATGTTTTAATACAAAAATAGCAACAACAAAAAACAAAACAAAATTAAAGCTGCAAGCAGCGATGGACGGGACTGACTTTGACGGCACATTAAATCCAAAGCGAAACAGTAATTAAAACTCTTTGGTCAACTTTTAATCAGAAGGGTTCAATCTCTCTCCTGTGCTAATTTGAAGCCGACACGACAAACACGCTCAGAGGAGATAATGTTTGAAAAAAGGTGACCGGTTTTTACAAAACTTTTGTTTTGAAGGGGGAATTGCAAACTTCCTGTTGATTTTTGCTGGGGGTTGTCAATATATGAAATGTAGGTTTAAGTGAGACCTACATAGAGGTTTTTGTTTCATGTCTCTACGACATTCCTACTGGAAGTTACAGGCAGTTTTGTCTTGAGTTTTCCTCCTAGGAGCAGTTGTGTCTGTGTTTTCTTCTTAGGGGGCGCTAGAGCGCAATTTTGAGTTTAGGGGTTGGTTTTTTTTATTAGATCGCAATTTTTGCCAGTCCAAAAGAAGAAGTGTAAATGTGAAGTTACCATAGTAACCAGAAGGACCAAAGTTTTTAACGGCGTCTGAAGGCTTGCGAGATCCTCCAGGCGGTTGGTGGTGTCCCCAGTTTGGTGAGTTTTGAAGCATGTTAAGAGGGTCAAATTACAGCTCATAGAGGCAAAAGTGACTGTTTTTACTAAAACATTTTTTTTTATTTTTTTTTTCCCCCTTAACAGCCGACATGGGCATCTACATCAACTATATGATTAGCCTGAGAAGCTGGACAAGACAAAAAAAATAAATAAAAATTGTTTTGAAGGGGGAATTGCCATTTTCCTGTTGAATTTTGCTGAAGGATGGCAATGTATGAAATCTAAGTCCAAGCCAGACCTACATAGAGGTTTTTGTTTCATGTCTCTACAACATTCTGACCGGAAGTTACAAGCAGTTTTGTCTGTGTTTTTTCCTAGAGCGCAATTTTGAGTTTTGGGTTGTTTTTTTTTTTTAATTAGATGGCAATTTTCGCCAATCCTGATGTGTGTGTCAAATATGGTGAGTTTTGAAGCATGTTAAGGGGGTCAAATTAGAGCTCAAAGAGGCGGTGGAATAATAATAATAATAATAAAACACACAAAATACAATAGGGTCCTCTGTACCAAAGGGACATTGCGGTCCCTAACAATAACTTTGAGCTTACATAATAATGTTCATACCAAAGATAAAATGAGCAATATAAAAATAGATGTATATTTTTGCAAAAATAAAACAAAGAACCGATGGCCAATAATATACACATTAGTGCATATTGAGATATTGTTTGGTGTGCCGTGGGAAATCATGCAACTTCACCTAATGGGTCCAAAAAATATTTTTTGCAAATCAATAATTTTAATGTACAAATAATGTGCCGTTGCTTAGTGTCTGTGCTGTGTCAAACTCGGCAGGGTAAGCACGTAATACTCCATGTCAGTAGGTGGCAGCAGGCAGTTAATTGCTTTGTAAAAGTCGGAATGTGTCGGGTGAGACGGGGATGGTTTGTTGTGACACCAATATGCAGACCACAGCGGGAGGCAGGGTGCAGGTAAAAAGGTATGTAATGCTTAAACCAAAAATTAACAAAAGGGAAAGGGAAAGGAAAAGGCCATGGCTATACAAAACGAAAGCAAAACTGAACTGGCTACAAAGTAAACAGAAACAAAATGCTGGACGACAGCAAAAACTTACGGCGTCCACAAAGTACATCTGTACATGACATGACAATCAACAATGTCCACACAAAGAAGGGTAGCAACAACTTAAATAGTCTTGCTTGCTAACACAAAGCAGGTGCGGGGAATAGCGCTCAAAGGAAGACATGAAACTGCTACAGGAAAACACCAACAAAACAGGAAGGGCCACCAAAATAACAGCGCAAGACAAGACCTAAAACACTACACACAGGAAAACACAAACTAACTCAAAATAAGGCATGACGACCTGGTGGAGTTTCATTTTTTAACGTTTTCTGCTGGTGGTGTGCCTCTGTATTTTTTAATGAAAAACATGTGCCTTGCCTCAAAAAAGGTTGAAAAACACAGCATTAGTGTACCAAAGACAAACAATAAGTGACGAAAAAGTACCATCCATCCATTTTCTACTGCTTGTCCCATAATCAATAAAATAGTCAATAATCAATCAAACCAGTCATGACTAGAGATGTCCGATAATGGCTTTTTTGCCGATATCCGATATTCCGATATTGTCCAACTCTTAATTACCGATTCCGATATCAACCAATACCGATATATACAGTCGTAGAATTAACACATTATTATGCCTAATTTTGTTGTGATGCCCCGCTGGATGCATTAAATGATGCAACAAGGTTTTCCAAAATAAATCAACTAAAGTTATGGAAAAAAATGCCAACATGGCACTGCCATATTTATTATTGAAGTCACAAAGTGCATTATTTTTTTTTAAAAACATGCATCAAAACAGCAGCTTGGAATTTGGGACACGGGCGGGGTTGAGGTGAGGGGGGGTAGTGGGTAGCGGGGGAGTATATTGTAGCTTCCCGGAAGAGTTAGTGCTGCAAGGGGTTCTGGGTATTTGTTCTGTTGTGTTTATGTTGTGTTACGGTGGGGATGTTCTCCCGAAATGTGTTTGTCATTCTTGTTTGGTGTGGGTTCACAGTGTGGCGCATATTTGTAACAGTGTTAAAGTTGTTTATACGGCCACCCTCAGTGTGACCTGTATGGCTGTTGACCAAGTACGCTCTCTTACGTGAATGAGCTAAATACAATTATTTGATATTTTACGGTAATGTGTTAATAATTTCACACATAAGTCGCTCCTGAGTATAAGTCGCACCCCTGGCCAAACTATGAAAAAAAACTGCGACTTATAGTCCGAAAAATACGGTACTGAAAATGTTTGGAGAAAGGAACAATGTATTGTGTTCTCAATACAATACATTGGTTTGGCGGTTGTTAAGGATTTAAAAATCCACCACATTGTGTTGATTTTTGTTGATTTCCACACCTGTGCTGCATGAAAAGTATGTTGGTAGACACAAACAAGTGAGTTGTAAGAATGTGTGAAAAGGTTGCTTTGGTTATTTATGTGTTTGGAGTGTCTTTTTTTTTTTGGGAGACTCCAGGAAAAACTCCAAGGTTTGTTGAGAGTGAAAAGCGAAGCATCTGTTGGATATGGCAAAAAAACCCAAAAAAAACCTAAAAAACGACACAAATCCGCTCAAGGCAGCGCGAGTGAAGACAAGACTTCTTTGCACGGGCAGCAAATGTTTCAGTGTTTAAAAAATGTAAACCTGCCTCGGGGGGCTTTAATGATCGAATGTACCGAGAAGAAAGGAAAGTCTGGGCTGCCAAATCCAACAACTGATGTCACTTTCTTCATGCTGAGATGGTAACTTTGATATTTTGATTGTTCACTGCATTGTAGTTTGTCATTGCCATGCGTCGTTTGATTGATTGATTGAAACTTTTATTAGTAGATTGCACAGTACAGTACATATTCCGTACAATTGACCACTAAATGGGATTCTTCTTTTGTGTTTCTGCACCTGCGGTTCCCACACAAAGTTGCAACATTGTTTGTCAACACTGTCTGCTCTCATTTGACCCTCTGATGTTCTGTGTACCTACACTCTGTCCTCCTCCTGTCTAGGCCTGCTGTGTGTGTGTGTGTGTGTGTGTGTGTGTGTGTGTGTGTGTGTGTGTGGGTGTGGGTGGTACACAGAACATCAATTTCCACACTTCTATTAGCCCCGGGTCTGTCAGGCCTGTCCCTGACAGTTTGACTGCGTTTTACTTTTTCCTCTGCGTTTGTCTTAGTTTCCTGTCAGCGCTTTTATTTTGTCTTCATTTCCCGATTATCTCCCTGAGTGCTTTGTCCCCTCAGCTGTGGCTGATTAGCACCTGGCCACACCTGGTGTCAATCAACCAGCTGCTATTTGAACCTGCCTTTCTCTCCAGTCAGTGCTGGATTATTGTCACTACTACCTGTCATAATACTTGTCGTTGTAGCTCTGTCTACTTTTGTTCACTCTGCTCATGTCATAGTTCCATCGTGTCACAGTAAGTGTTTTTGTTTCTTGTCGACAGTTAGCCTTTGTGCTATTTTAGTTCATAGCCTAGTTTGTTCTCCGCCTTGTGCGCGCCTTTTGTTTGTACCCTTTTGTTTGTTTTTTGCCATAGTGTTAAAGGGGAACATTATCACCAGACCTATGTAAGCGTCAATATATACCTTGATGTTGCAGAAAAAAGACCATATATTTTTTTAACCAATTTCCGAACTCTAAATGGGTGAATTTTGGCGAATTAAACGCCTTTCTATTATTCGCTCTCGGGGCAATGACGTCACAACGTGACGTCACATCGGGAAGCAATCCGCCATTTTCTCACTTTTGTCTGTGTGTTGGCGGAGGGTGTAACAACACGAACAGGGACGGATTCAAGTTGCACCAGTGGCCCAAAGATGCGAAAGTGGCAAGAAATTGGACGGAATTTGTTCAAAATACAAGGGTGTGGGGAAAGCCGACGAAATGGTCAGTCGTTTGTTCCGCACACTTTACCGACGAAAGCTATGCTACGACAGAGATGGCAAGAATGTGTGGATATCCGACGACACTCAAAGCAGATGCATTTCCAACGATAAAGTCAAAGAAATCTGCCGCCAGACCCCCATTGAATCTGCCGGAGTGTGTGAGCTATTTAGGGACAAAGGACCTCGGTAGCACGGCAAGCAATGGCGGCAGTTTGTTCCCGCAGACGAGCGAGCTAAACCCCCTGGATGTCTTGGCTCACACCGTCCCTTATGCCACCGAAGATGATCAAACAGCTACAATAGCTGGGATTAGATATCGTCATAACAACATGAAATTAGATATGACTGATGTCATTTCTGTCAGCATTTTTTTTTTTATCTTGTTTGTATTTGTTGATGGATCAGTCAATTAATTTCTACATCATTTTGTCAATGTGCATTTGTTTTGATTGGTTATCGTCTCTTTTTTTTGTCAAGGAAATACGGTTTTGGTAAATTATTCGTCAATGAAACTGCTATTATCTGCTCCCAGCTCGGAAGGGTACTGTTCACCTATTCTCAATACCATGGTATTCAATGGTACCATTTTCGGTGTTAATAAATATAAATTTTTTGATAGTAAAGTCACATTTTTTAATATGACAATTTTTGTTATTTTTTAAATATGTCCTTTCTAATCCATTTTCTACCACTTTGCCGCTCAGCCAAATCATATGGTCTAAAAATGCATTTTTCCATCAAAAACGTGACATCAAGTGCGCACTCTTTCAGTCAATTAGTGTGCGAGGAATATATATATATATATATATATATATATACACAACCTGGCTGTCACGAGGGGGGTCGTAGCTCACTGCGGGGTCGTTCCTCCCAAATGCAGACGGACAACTCCGGACAGGACGTGCAGGTAGGAACATGATTTATTCACAAAAACTCGAACAAGTGCCAAAACAGAAAACAAGCCGACGGAAGAACGTGCCGATCGCACTCAAGGCTAAGGCTACCACTTAGCACAGGCAAAAGACAAGGAAAACTCACGTACCTTGTTGCATGAAGCAAACAATGACAGGTGAGCGTCCCGAGCACCAATCAGAGACAGGTGGAAACAATAAGCACCCGTGGTCACTAAAAACTAACAAGGGTGCACAAAATCAGGAACTAAGGGAGTCCAAAACTAATAGAATATAACAAAAACATGATCCGGGCCACGGATCACGACACTGGCGCCCGGCCACATTGTTTTAACCCAATGCGGCCCCCCAGTCAAAAAGTTTGGGGACCCCTGGTATAGGCTACCTATTGTATGTTGTCTAACTAGGACGTCATTTTTGAATATGAAGATTAATGTGTTAAGTTGGGACGGCGTGGCGCAGTGGAAGAGTGGCCGTGCGCAACCCGAGGGTCCCTGGTTCAATCCCCACCTAGTACCAACCTCGTCATGTCCGTTGTGTCCTGAGCAAGACACTTCACCCTTGCTCCTGATGGGTGCTGGTTAGCGCCTTGCATGGCAGCTCCCTCCATCAGTGTGTGAATGTGTGTGTGAATGGGTAAATGTGGAAGTAGTGTCAAAGCGCTTTGAGTATCTTGAAGGTAGAAAAGCGCTATACAAGTACAACCCATTTATCATTTATCATTTAAGTTGCGCCCTACAAAGTGTTCATTCTGTAAATGTTATGGCGATTACACACCAGCTGTTTGATTGTAACATTCATGTTTGTTGTAGTTTTCATCACCAAATTTGAAGGTGTTGAAATCGCCATGTAAAATTGCTAATGCTAATAATAGCCTGTCTATAGCAAATCCAATTAGCATCAAGCAAACACATTATAGAAGAGTGGCGCCTTACTTTATGTACGAGCGTTTTTGTTTTTTTATCAAGCATACTCGTTTTATTGGTGCAACATTACTTAAAGGGAGTTTGGCTGAGTCCGCCCTTGAGAGATCGTTTACGTGAGCTGATGTTTAGTCCGCAACCGCACGCGACGTCACGTGCAATAAAGGTATTTAAAGATGGCAACGTTTGATTTTACTTGCAACTATCCGGTATTACCGACGGAATTTGATCGGCGCCAATAGAAAAGGTTTTGTTGTGTTGCCAATACAATGACAATAAAGCACCTATCCTATAAATGTACCAAATTTGGTACCCATTCCCACTCCCAGCTAGTGTTGTAACGATACTAATATTTTGGTAGCGGTACCGGTACTAAAATTATTTTGATTGTTTTGCACATTTGTAAACCCTATTAATTCAACGTCACTACAGTTGTAGCAAAATCATTTACGTGGAAGTGGAGAATGGTGTCCTGCCTGTGGGCATAATAATGTTTTTTCTGTTTCCAGAAAATGATCTTTGTTACATTCTGTCATATTGAATGCTTTCCGACAAGAGAGGTCAATTCAAAGAAATGTAGAACCGTATCAAAACAAGCCACCTGTGACCACATATTCCATCCGAGTTCTTCCTTCTGTAATTATTTTGTTTTGGTTGAGATTATAGAGCTGTTGTTTACTCCGCACATGTTCATGCTAGCACAGAACGGGACCAGGCAGGTCCACTTATAGCAAAACGATTGATGCGAGTGGTCTCTCATCCTGGCCTTAGAAGGATGAAAAGCCTCGTAGTTGTACCCCAAACAGACACCGCCAAAAAAAAAAATTTGATTACAATATTTGTATGTCTTTGTTGTGGAAGCAAATTCATGGAAAGGGGGAACAAAAGGTTGCCGGGGACAAAGTAGCACAGAAAATGCCACAACAAAGAAACCAGACAAAAAGACACTAAACGAAACTAACAAATAGAAAGCACAACGTAAACAAAGGTTTGTGGAGCAAATTGAGAGCAGAGAATACTCACAACGTGGAACAAAGATAACAGAACTCGCATGGCCAGAATAAGCAGGGTAGTAGTCCGTGTGAGAAAAGAAGAGTCTTTCTGGGGTTTTTTTGTCTTTTGTTCCAGCTTCATCGCATTGAAGCTCACAGCTTTTTGGCTTTTTGTGCCATCCATTTGCCTTTTTAAAGCATTACTTGGATCCATGTGGGGGGAGGTGGGGCCAGGGCTGCTTGCAGGAGTGAAAGTCACCGCCTCTGTCCATGGCACTGAGGACAGAGTGCCATCAGACGGGGGCGTGGCAGTGCTGACGGCGAGACACAGCTGAACAGGTGATTAGATCTCCCAGGTGGTACGAGTTATCTAATCATCTGTTGTCTTTAACAGTAAGCGGCCGGGAACAGGAGGGGGGAGAGAGGATATGGAGGTGACTGCTGGAGAAAACTTTGTTAAAATCTATGTACATTAAAACCTGGTTAAAAACTGCACGCTTGGCTCCTGTGCCGTGTCTAACAGTGGAACTGCGGGGAAGCAACTTCCACAATTCAATTCTTTAAGATGTCAATAAACTTCTCAATCAATCAATCAATCAATCAAAAACAGCGAGAAATTAAGACCCTGATTGGATGAACGGTCAAAGCTGAGCTTCCCTGGGGTCTACGGGGAAGTGGGCTGACCTTTGTGATTCACATCGAAACGAGCGAATTGACGATCTTGAAATATAAACCACCAACAGCAACAAAGCTCCAAGTTTCATTCTGTTTTTCCGAGTTGATTTGGAATCTTCCCCAATCCTCTAAATCAGTGTTTTTCAACCTTTTTTGAGCCAAGGCACATTTTTTTCATTGAAAAAATCCGGAGGCACACCATCAGTGGGAATCATTAAAAAAATGAAACTCAGTAGCTGATATTGACAGTAAAACGTTGTTGTCGCAATTGTTGGATATGACTTTAAACCATAACCAAGCATGCATCACTATAGCTCTTGTCTCAAAGTAGGTGTACTGTCACCACCTGTCACATCACGCCGTGACTTATTTTGAGTTTTTTTGCTGTTTTCCTGTGTGTAGTGTTTTAGTTCTTTTCTTGTGCTCCTATTTTGTTGACTTTTCCTGTTTTGTTGGTATTTTCCTGTAGCAGTATCATGTTTTCCTTTGAGCGATATTTCCCGCATCTACTTTGTTTTAGCAATCAAGAATATTTCAGTTGTTTTTAATCCTTCTTAGTGGGGACATTGTTGATTGTCATGTCATGTTCGGATGTACATTGTGGACGCCGTCTCTGCTCCACAGTAAGTCTTTGCTGTCGTCCAGCATTCCGTTTTTGTTTACTTTGTAGCCAGTTCAGGTTTAGTTCCGTTCCCTAAGCTTCAATGCCTTTTCTTAGGGGCACTCACCTTTTGTTTATTTTCAGTTTTAACATTAGATACCTCTTCACCTGCACGCTGCCTCCCACTGTCATCTGCGTATTGTGATCACGACAAACTATGTTCCAACATCTACAAAGCAATTACCGTGTTTTTCGGAGTATAAGTCGCACCTGCCAAAAATGCATAATAAAGAAGGAAAAAAACATATATAAATCGCACTGGAGCCCGGCCAAACTATGAAAAAAACTGCGACTTATAGTCCGAAAAATACGGTACCTACCGGCTGCCACCTACTGATATGGAAGAGTATAACATTGTTACGCTGCCGAGCTCTAGACAGCACCGACACATTATTTGTAGATTATAATTACTTGTTTGCAAAAAATATTTTTACCCCAAATAGGCAATATATTTAGCACATACTGTATGGCTGTCTAGCCTTGCGCAAGAACGACTGCTTGTATCAGAGATTTTAGATGCAAGCTGATATCATCCGATACTTGTTTTTTTTCTGATATCGAACCGATATCCAATCAGGACACCGGTTAACTGCCATTTTCATGAGCAGAGTTGCCTTGTAGATGCTTTTTCACCAAGTACCACCTCAGAAAACTTAACTCTTCCACCACCATAATGACCAACATTAAAATACAGCAGCATAGTAAGGCAGCATAGTAAGGCAAAGTATTCATTAAAACAAGGCAAGCGTATCTAATGTTTTGCCTTGCGCAAGTACGGCGTGGGGCGGAACCTGAGGGTTCCTGGTTCGATCCCCCGCTTCTACCACCCTCGTCACGTCTGTTGTGTCCTTGAGCAAGACACTTCACCCTTGCTCCTGATGGGTCGTGGTCATACTTGCCAACCTTGAGACCTCCGATTTCGGGTGGTGGGCGTGGTTAAGAGGGGAGGAGTATATTTACAGCTAGAATTCACCAAGTCAAGTATTTCATATATATACATATATATATATATATATATATATATATATATATATATATATATATATATATATATATATATATATATATATATATATATATATACTTGACTTTCAGTGAATTCTAGCTATATATATATATATATATATATATACACACACACACACACACACACACATATACATATATATATATATATATACATATATATATATATATACACACACACACACACACACACACACACACACACATATATATATATATATATATATATATATATATATATATATATATATATATATATATATATATATATAAATAAGAGAAATACTTGAATTTCAGTGTTCATTTATTTACACATATACACACACATAACACTCATCTACTCATTGTTGAGTTAAGGGTTGAATTGTCCATCCTCGTTCTATTCTCTGTCACTATTTTTCTAACCATGCTGAACACCCTCTCTGATGATGCATTCTGCTTCGTCTCCTTGTTGTGTGCGCAGTTGTGCACTGCACTCTCTAAAAGCTGTAGATGTTATTGTCACATATGCATGTACAGTATATGGCAGTATTGTCCTGTTTAAGAGTGTCACAACATTGCTGTTTACGGCAGACAAACTGCTTTACGGTAGACGAAAACGTGACTGCTGTTGTTGTGTGTTGTTACCGCGCTGGGAGGACGTTAATGAAACTGCCTAACAATAAACCCACTTAAGAAACCAAGAACTCGCCCTCCATCATTCTACAGTTATAACGTGATTGGGCAGGCACGCTGTTTATATTGTGGGAAAGCGGACGTGAAAACAGGCTGTCGACACGTCACTCAGGTCCGCCTGAATTTCGGGAGAAAATTTGTCTCGGGAGGTTTTCGGGAGAGGTGCTGAATTTCGGGAGTCTCCCGGAATATCCGGGAGGGTTGGCAAGTATGGTCGTGGTTAGCGCCTTGCATGGCTGCTCCCGCCATCAGTGTGTGAATGTGTGTGTGAATGGGTGAATGTGGAAATAGTGTCGAAGCGCTTTGAGTGCCTTGAAGGTAGAAAAGCATATATAGTATAACCCATTTACCATTTAACGACTGCTTGTATCATAGATTTTAGATGCAAGCTGATATCAACCGACACTTGTTTTTTTCTGATATCGAAATGATATACAATCAGGACACCCCTAATGTTAACTGCCATGTTCATTGCTAAACAAGACCAGAGTTGCCTTATAGATCTCAGAAAACTTCACTCTTCCACCACCATAATGACCAACATTAACATAGAGTAGCATAGTAAGCCAAAGTATTCATTAAATATTAATGCATGAGAACATTTTGTTGTAAGCTGTGAGGTGTGTGTGTTAAAATCATGGTTGTTTTTTACAAATGATGTCGGATGTGAACAAGAGCATATATTGTCTATGTGTGATGATGTAAATGAGGTGTGGTTGTAATGTATAATAAGTATGTGTCAATGAGAGGACATTTTATGACTTTTCTTCATTTGATAATGTCAGAAAAATTGTATGTAAATTATCAAAAAACTTTCCGTTCTCTGAGTTCCCAATGAACAGACAAGAGGCTGTCTTTGTTGCACCAAGCCAAAGGCTTGGAAAATTCCATTGTGTACGATGGGAGGAGACGGGAGGGGGGGTTATCTATTGTGATCCAAGACCTGCCCAAGCTCGATCCAGGACCAGTCCAAGCCCGAGGCATCTTTTTCTTTTGTGTTAATGTGACTGAAAACAATGGCTGTTTACATACCCCCCCATTCCTTTAGAAACAGCTGTTGTTGTGTAAACAGGGAATATCCAAATAAAAGAGGAGACGTAAACCTTTTTTCGTCAGAGCGTGGGTGACACAGTAAGAGGTTATAGGTCGACACGTTTCTCCTCAATTGAGCCAAAATGAATTCTGTCTCTGTTTGACTCTTTGCTTCTTGTCCTGTTTAATAGATGTCATCAGTGTTTGAACCTGACAGATTACATGCTATAGTGTAATTGTATTGTTATAATTTTATTGCATGTTTTTTGTATGTCTTTAATTTAGGTGGCCAGGGACTACAGATGGAAATGTGCTATTTAGCTATAATCTGGTGCAGAACATATCTGTCTTTGAGCTTAATGTTTCTGTGCATTGTCCCTTCAAATAAAGACTAAACTAAACTAACTAAACAAGGCAAGTATATTTAATATTTTTGGCCACTGTAACAGCACACATATTTACAACAGTAACACTGTTTTGGAATATAGGAAAATAAAACACTGTACTTTAATCAAGTGATTTTTTTGGAGGGGTACCACAGTTTGAGAATCACTGTGCATTGTGCCCAGTTGATTTAATACTTAGTATAGTGCTTATATTGTCATATTATTTATATAACATTAGTATTCAACACCCGAACAAATATTAATCTCATGTAAAATAATATGACACTGAGGCCAGGGTGAAGTCAATTATTGATATATTCACAGAGAGCAGGTCGACTTTTTGCTCTGAATGTTTTTATTGAGATGCTTTGCAAGTCAAAGGAAAACCTCGTCTTTTATGCATTGTCTTTTAGTGGAGCACATTTACTGCAACATCACCAACTACTGTTCTGTGTAAAAACCGAATGAAACTTTTGAAAAAGTCCAGAAGTAAAATAGAAGTTTTTTACTTCCTCACTGCTGGGAAAACGTACTATTTTTCAGTCTCCCGCTGCAAACAATTAGGAGCCATGATTTTCTTCGGTGACTCGTTTTACTTCTAATCTTCACACCCTCTGTCTTGCTTCGTCTCACCCTCACTGACGTTAATTTGCTGCTAAGTGACGG
>NC_084577.2:19287586-19330086 GCF_033978685.3 Nerophis lumbriciformis | reverse complement strand
CCGGAGGACAGGACGTCCACAGTTTCCAAAAACAATTTGAAATGTGGACTCGTCAGACCACTTTGCATCAGTCCATCTTGGATGAGCTCGGGCCCATCGAAGCCGGCGACATTTCTGGGTGTTGTTGATAAATGGCTTTCGCTTTGCATAGTAGAGTTTAAACTTAAACTGGAGTTACTGACAGGGGTTTTCTGAAGTGTTCCTGAGCCCATGTGGTGATATCCTTTACATACTGATGTCGCTTTTTGATGCAGTACCGCCCGAGGGATCCAACGTCACAGGCATTCAAAGTCTGTTGTCGGCCTTGCTGTGATTCTCTGAACCTTTTGATGATATTACGGACCGTAGATGGTGAAATCCCTAAATTCCTTGCAATAGCTGGTTGAGAAATGCTGTTCTTAAACTGTTTGACAATTTGCTCAGGCATTTGTTCACAAAATGGTGACGCTCGCCCCATCCTTGTTTGTGAATGACTGAGCATTTCATGGAAGCTGCTTTTACACCCAATCATGGCACCCACCCGTTCCCAATTAGTCTGTTCAACTGTGGGATGTTCCAAATAAGTGTTTGATGAGCATTCCTCAACTTTCTCAGTCTTTTTTGCTACTTGTGCCAGTTTTTTGAAACATGTTGCAGGCATCAGATTCCAAATGAGCTAATATAATTCAAACGCTAATATATATATATATATATATATATATATATATATATATATATATATATATACACCGTATTTTCCGCACTATTAGCCGCACCTAAAAACCACAAATTTACTCAAAAGCTGACAGTGCGGCTTATAACCCGGTGCGCTTTATATATGGATTAATATTAAGATTCATTTTCATAAAGTTTCGGGCTAGCAACTACGGTAAACAGCCGCCATCTTTTTTCCCCGTAGAAGAGGAAGTGCTTCTTCTTCTACGCAAGCAACCGCCAAGGTAAGCACCCGCCCCCATAGAAGAGGAAGCGCTTCTTCTTCTACTGTAAGCAACCACCCGCCTCCGTAGAAGAAGAAGAAGCGCGCGGATATTACGTTTCATTTCCTTTGTGTGTTTACATCTGTAAAGACCACAAAATGGCTCCTACTAAGCGACAGGTTTCCGGTTCATGAAAAGACGCAATCTCTCCATCCGCACACGGACTACTATTTCACAGCAACTGCCTAAAGACTTTCAAGAAAAGCTGGCTACTTTCCGTGCATATTGTAAAAACAAGATAGCTGAAAAAAAGATCCGGCCAGAGAACATTATCAACATGGACGAGGTTCCACTGACTTTTGATATTCCTGTGAACCGCACTGTGGATACAACGGGAGCACGTACGGTGAATATTCGCACCACAGGGAATGAGAAGTCATCCTTCACTGTGGTTCTAGCTTGCCATGCTAATGGCCAGAAACTTCCACCCATGGTGATATTCAAAAGGAAGACCTTGCCAAAAGAGACCTTTCCAGCCGGCGTCATCATAAAAGCTAACTCGAAGGGATGGATGGATGAAGAAAAGATGAGCGAGTGGTTAAGGTAAGTTTACGCCAAGAGGCCGGGTGGCTTTTTTCACGCAGCTCCGTCCATGTTGATATACGACTCCATGCGCGCCCACATCACGCTGGTTTTTAATATATTATTAAAGTTTGACTGACCTATCTGACTGTTTTTTGACATTCCTTTAGCGCAGTTAGATGCGGCTTATAACATGGGGCGGCTTATAGGTGGACAAAGTTTTGAAATATGCCGTTCATTGAAGGCGCGGCTTATAACCCAGGGCGGCTTATGGTGCGGAAAATACGGTATATATATATATATATATATATATATATATATATATATATATATATACCCAAGGACATTAACACATCCGACACATATGTAGGATTAACCGAGGGAGAATTCAAAACCAGATGGAACAATCACAAGGCTTCTTTCAGGAACAAAAACCTGCGAAATACCACAGAACTCAGCAAACACATTTGGGACCTCAAAGACAATAATGTTGAATATTCAATAACATGGCAAATTCTTGCATCCAGCACACCTTACAATAGTGGTAATAAAAGATGCAACCTATGCTTGAAAGAGAAACTGTTTATTATTTACCGCCCAGACCTGTCATCCCTCAACAAGCGCAGCGAAATTGTAACAGCATGCCGCCATAGACGGAAACACCTCCTAGGTAACACATGAGCCAATCACCACGCCCCTAGGCCAGCCTGTACCCACCCACTCTGTGCCCTATATAAACCATGGTATGCGAATGCTCCCATTAAAATCTCCTGATGATTGAGGGTACCCCCCCTCATGAAACAGGCCTGTAGAGATGAAATAGTCTTGTGATTTTTTTCCCACACATACATATATTGCGCTCTACTACGGTATCGAGCACTATTTTTTGGATAACCTTATTAAGACATATACTCCGCTCCAAATTGACATTTGTTGAGCACTGTACGACGATCAGAAATGGAAAAATTCAACATCGACTACTCCACGAAGAACATTCCCATACCCACGCAGAATGACTACAAGCTAAGGCTCATAGAAAAGACGGAACACTTCCTAAGAAGGATGCGGTGGAAAGCACATTTTTTCCTCCACCCTGAAACAAAAGGAACGCAAAAGGAAACTTACGGATTCAAATCTACCAAGAACCCACCCACAGTTGAGGAACTAAAGGATTTTGAGAACGACATGCTCAAAATGATACAATCAGTCAAATTCAAGCCAATCCGCAACCCACTCCTCACCAAGCTGAAAAATGACAAGGAGCGCATCAAGAAAGTAAACAACCTCATCATAGCTGCCGATAAAACCACAAACTTCTACAGAATGGACATACCAGAACACCACACCTTACTGGACAGAAGCATCACCAAATCATACAAAAAAGCGCAACCCAACACCTTACAGAACATCCACCTGGAAAATAAAAGGATCGCGGCTGAACTGGACATTGAGGACAGGGTGGACGCCACAGCCAACAAGGAAGCCTTCATCACATTGAAGGACCACAAACCCAACTTCGCAAATAACCCAACATGCCGACTAATAAACCCAACTAAATCTGAAATAGGAAAAATCAGCAAAATAATCCTGGACAGAGTCAACACAAAAATCAAGGACAAAACACCACTCAACCAATGGAGAAATACAGCAGCAGTAATCAAATGGTTCAACAACATCCAAGACAAACAACAGCACAACTTTATCTCCTTTGATATCGAGGAATTTTACCCTTCCATCACGCAAGACCTACTGACTCAAGCACTAGACTTCGCCTCAGACTACGACTCAATCACAGGCAACGAAAGAAACATCATCATCCACGCAAAAAACTCCATTCTCATCCACAACAGTACACCATGGCAAAAAAAGAACAATGCAACATTTGACGTCACTATGGGAAGTTTTGACGGAGCAGAAACGTGTGAACTCGTTGGGAGTTTCCTCCTCTCCCAGCTCGCTAGCCTCAATCTGAACCTTGGTATTTACCGTGATGACGGACTGGCAGTGTGTCGCGCCTCGCCAAGGAGCAGCGAGAATACCAAGAAGCGCATATGCCAAATTTTCAAAGAGAACGGCCTACGGATCACGATTGAAGCCAACAAGCAAACCGTCAACTTCCTTGACGTCACTTTCAACCTGAGAAATAACAGCTACCAACCATTCACGAAACCCAACACAACACTCCAATACGTGCACCATGACAGCAACCACCCACCCACCACCACGAAAAGAATACCTACCGGAATCAATAAAAGGCTATCGATGCTGTCATCTAGCAAAGCTGAATTTGACCAAGCAACCCCCCCGTACCAAAAAGCCCTTGATGAAAGCGGATACAATTTCACCCTCACCTATGAACCCACGCCAGGAAACCAGCCAAAAAAGAACAGAAAACGAAACGACATCATCTGGTACAACCCCCCATACAGCAAAAACGTCTCAACTAACATTGGACACAAATTCCTCAATCTGATTGACAAACACTTTCCCAAAGACAACACCCTAAGAAAAGTATTCAACAAGAACAACATTAAATTGAGCTACAGCTGCATGAACAATATACGACAAATCATCTCAAACCACAACAAAACAATTGCAAATGAGCCGTCGGCCCCCAGACAGAGCGACTCCAAAACCAACAAAGGCTGTAACTGTCGAAAGAAACCTGATTGCCCTCTCAACGGGGGGTGCTTACAAACATCAGTTGTCTACCAATCTGAGGTAATACGCAAGGACATTAACACATCCGACACATATGTAGGATTAACCGAGGGAGAATTCAAAACCAGATGGAACAATCACAAGGCTTCTTTCAGGAACAAAAACCTGCGAAATACCACAGAACTCAGCAAACACATTTGGGACCTCAAAGACAATAATGTTGAATATTCAATAACATGGCAAATTCTTGCATCCAGCACACCTTACAATAGTGGTAATAAAAGATGCAACCTATGCTTGAAAGAGAAACTGTATATTATTTACCGCCCAGACCTGTCATCCCTCAACAAGCGCAGCGAAATTGTAACAGCATGCCGCCATAGACGGAAACACCTCCTAGGTAACACATGAGCCAATCACCACGCCCCTAGGCCAGCCTGTACCCACCCACTCTGTGCCCTATATAAACCATGGTATGCGAATGCTCCCATTAAAATCTCCTGATGATTGAGGGTACCCCCCCTCATGAAACAGGCCTGTAGAGATTAAATAGTCTTGTGATTTTTTTCCCACACATACATATATATATACATTTATTTTATACAGTCGTGGTCAAAAGTTTACATACACTTGTAAAGAACATAATTTCATGGCTGTCTTGAGTTTCCAATAATTTCTACAACTCTTATTTTTTTATGAAATTTGGTTATTTTATGAATTTATAATGGGTCTACTGAAAATGTGACCAAATCTGCTGGGCTGATGATTTTAGGTTGTCTTGAAGAATTCGCAGGTAATCCTCCTTTTTCATTGTCCCATTTACTCTCTGTAAAGCACCAGTTCCATTGGCAGCAAAACAGGCCCAAAGCATAATACTACCACCACCATGCTTGACGGTAGGCATGGTGTTCCTGGGATTAAAGGCTTCACCTTTTCTCCTCCAAACATATTGCTGGGTATTGTGGCCAAACAGCAAAGTTTTTGTTTCATCCGACATCACATGGACAAAGATAAGACCTTCTGGAGGAAAGTTCTGTGGTCAGATGAAAGCAGTCCCACGATACTAATGAATCATATTCGGTACTATACCGCCTCTAAAAAGTACCGGTCTACCGGTGACAAGGATGTAAAAAATAATCCTACACACGGCTGGACTTGCACTACAGACAACATTCAGAGGGAAGAAGTTAAACGTGATGAGAAAATAATGATAGTAGGAGTAGATAATATGATGCATATTAACCACTAACACACCTTTCTAATTGCCTCCTTCTTTTGCCACCTGCTGTGCGTGTTTTCGCGACGCTTTAATCTTTCCAGGATTGTTCTCGCTCCACGTTTCATTTGTAAATAATTGCCGCGGCAAAAAAAAACGCACGTTGACGACGAGGCGACAAAGCAGTGAGATCACGAAATCAAACGAGGCAATTAGTGGACTGGGATAGCTTTCGGCCCGCTCTGAAGTTCGAGTTCCGAGTATTGTCTGAAACGTCTTCACTTCACATCGCCTACACACTGACGAAAACGCACGGTGCGGTTGCCACGGCGACGCACATCACCGACGCAGAACAACAACGCAATGGAGAAAAATATACCAAAAAAACATTTAGACCTATTATGAATCATATACTATTATTTTTTTTATAATGTTTCCTGCAGGCTATCCCTCAGTCAACCTGCCCACGGTTTCTTTTTCTCACTTTTTTTGTCCAGACCGTGTGTGTGTGTGTGTGTTCTTGTATTTCTACCCTTCTTGAGACATCAACAAGAAAAAGTACCTTCCATATGAGGAGGTGTGAACAAGTTAGGACATAAATCATGGTCCCAATACGGAAAACCATTGCATCTAATAGAGAATGTCTCATTTGCACCCCTGGTGGTGAAATCTATCAAAATGAGGGTGGTCACAAAAAGGAGGGATTTTTCAAATTGACTGTGTGTCGGTTTTTTTAAAAGTGCTCCCCCTCTGGTCAACATATGAAATAACAAGTGTGTGTAAGAAATTGAAATGCGCCCCCTTTGGCCAAAATTAATAAAACAAATAAAATAAATATGTATATAAAGACAGGGACAGGGCACTGTACAGTGTTGCTAGAGCCGACCTGAAGAGAGGGATTAAAAAAGCAAAGGCGGACCACAGGAGGTGCATAGAGTCCCATCTGTCCAGCAAAAACTCACGGGAGGTGTGGCGGGGCATTCATGACATCACGAACTTCAGAGGCTGCAATATGACAACTGCGGATCAGAGTGCGACACTGGCAGAGGAGCTTAACTGTTTCTTAGCCCGTTTCGAAACCCCCCAGCGACACTCATCTGCTCCAGCCCTGCCCCCGCCCCCACCGGGCTCCGGCGCCACTCCACTCACTGTACAGGAGCACAGTGTCAGACGAGTGCTCCTGGCTGTGAACCCCAGGAAGGCTACCGGACCAGACGGAGTACCTGGAAAGGTGCTCAGGACGTGCGCCCACCAGCTCGCTCCCCCCCTCACCAGGATCTTCAACCTCTCCCTGGCTCAGGCAGTCATCCCATCCTGCCTGAAGTCATCTACAATAATCCCGGTGCCGAAGAAGTCTCCCATCACCAGCCTGAATGATTACCGACCAGTGGCCCTCACTCCGGTAATCATGAAGTGCTTCGAGCGACTTGTTCTCCAGCACATCAAGGACCATATCCCTCCAGACTTCGACCCCCACCAGTTCGCATACCGGGCGAACAGGTCCACAGAGGACGCCATCGCTGTTGCTCTCCACTCTGCTCTGAACCACCTGGAGCAGCAGCAGAGCTACGTCCGGATGCTCTCTGTGGACTATAGCTCTGCCTTCAATACAATAATCCCGGACAGACTCTGCAATAAACTGGACACTCTTGGCCTCCCCCCTCTCACAAACGCCTGGATAAGGGACTTCCTAACGGACCGACCCCAGAATGTGAGACTTGGCCCGCACCTCTCATCCTCCCGCACGCTGAGCATCGGCTCCCCACAGGGCTGTGTGCTGAGCCCCCTCCTCTACTGCCTTTACACCCATGACTGCAGTCCGGCCCACAGTGACAACCTTACCGTCAAGTTCGCCGACGATACCACAGTGGTCGGGCTCATCTCCAGGGGTGACGAGGCTGCCTACAGAGAGGAGGTCCTGAAGCTGACGGCTTGGTCTTCGGAGAACAACCTCGCTCTCAACACCAGCAAGACCAGAGAGATCATCGTCGACTTCAGGAGGAGCAGCACCGACCCTGCCCCCCTCTACATCAACGGCGAGCGTGTAGAGAGGGTCCACACCTTCAGGTACCTTGGAGTCCACATCTCTAATGACTTCTCCTGGACAGTCAACACCACATCAATCATCAAGAAGGCTCAGCAGCGGCTACACTTCCTTAGAGTCCTCGGGAAGTACAACCTGAAGCCTGACCTGCTGCTGACCTTCTACCGCTCGTCCATCGAGAGCCTGCTGACCTACTGTATTACGGTATGGTACGGCAGCTGCACTGCAGCAGACAGGGAGAGGCTGCAAAGAGTGGTCAAGACGGCTCAGAAGATCATCGGCCGCCCTCTCCCCTCTCTGACGGACATCTACACCTCCCGCTGCCTCAACAGAGCCAGTGCCATCATCAAGGACAGCACCCACCCTGGCTCTGACCTGTTCCACCTGCTGCCCTCTGGGAAGCGCTACAGGTGCATTAAAACCAAAACAAACAGGCTAAAGAACAGCTTCTTCCCCAGGGCCATAACCATCCTGAACGGACTGCCCCATTGTCCCTCATAACTGCCTTCTCTTCGGTGCAATAACCCATTCCACCAACCACCCTGTTTTTGTTTTTGTTTTTTTCATGTATATATTCATTTCACACCATATTCATTGCACTTCTACATTTTTTATATTTTTATATATTTGCACATTGTTTTTCTAGCATGCACACATCGCACTGTATGGAATGGCCTCAATCTCGTTACCTTGCGTAATGACAATAAAGCTGATTCTGATTCTGATTCTGATAATGTAATAACTTGAAGTCAATTATGAAGATTAAAAAATTACAAACAAACAACTGTTTTTTAAAACACAACTAACAGTATTTTTCTTACAATGTGTCGACTTTTTTTAAAAATAGAATTGGGAACCATTTTTCATATTCTTTCTGTTTCTGTAATATTGCAATATTTTTTCGTAAAATGATTACCTTTTTTAATGCAAAATTATTACTTTTTAATGCAAAATGGTGACATTTATCATATAAAATTCTGACTTTTATCACAATATTGCCATTTTTTTGTTGTTCTTGTAAAATAGTGACTTTTTTTGGAGTAAAATTACGACTTTTGTCATAATTTTGCCGAGTAAAATTCCGATTATTGTTATAATATTGCCAAAATGTTCAAGTTTCTTATAAAATTGGGACTTTTGTCAAATAAAATTACAACTCTTTTCATAACATTTTAATTTTTTCTTGTAAAATTGCGACTGTTATTGAGTAAAATGTTATCATAATACTGCACAAGTGTTCAGTTTTTCTTGTAACATTTTGACTGGCTTTGAGTAAAATTACGACTTTTATGACTTTTCAAGTGAAATTGTGACCTTTTTCTTGTGAAAATTCCAACTCCTTTATAACAACAAGCTTTTTTTATATATGCGTAGTATGTATATATTATTAATGTTGTACATACAAATCTTTATACATCTAGAGAGGGTGGTCCTAAAGAGGTAGGTATTTTCGGAGGTCTCAAGAAGGTATCAAATACAAGAATATGTGTGTGTGTGTGTGTGTGTGTGTGTGTGTGTGTGTGTGTGTGTGTGTGTGTGTGTGTGTGTGTGTGTGTGTGTGTGTGTGCGTGTATTATTCCTTCTTGAGACATCAACAAGGAAAAGTACCTTCGATATGAGGACCGTTGAACAAGTTAGGACATAAATCATGGTCCCAATACGGACAACCATTGCATCTAATAGAGAATGTCTCATTTGCACCCCTGGTGGTGAATTCTATCAACATTAGGGTGGTCCCAAAAAGGAGGGATTTTTCAAATTGACTGTGTGTCGGTTTTAAAAGTGCTCCCCCTCTGGTCAACATATGATATAACAAGTGTGTGTAAAAATTTGAAGTGCTCCCCCTCTGGTCGACATATGAAATAACAAGTGTGTTTAAGAAACTAAAATGCGCCCTCTTTGGCCAAAATGAATAAAATAAATACAATAAATATGTATATAAAGACATAATGTAATAACATGAAGTAAATTACGAAGATTAAAAAATAATAATAATTTTTTTTTAAATACTAAATTAACTAAAAGCAGTCTTTTTCTCACAATGTGTCGACTTTTTTCTTATAAAACTGGGAACCATTTTTCATATTCTTTCTGTTTCTGTAATATTGCAATATTTTCTCATAAAATTACCTTTTTTAATGCAAAATTATTACTTTTTAGTGCAAAATGGTGACATTTGTCATCAAATTCGGACTTTAATCACAATATTGCCATTTTTTTTGTTGTTCTTCTAAAATAGTGACTTTTTTGAGTAAAATTACGACTTTTGTCATAATTTCGCAGAATAAAATTCCGATTATCTTTATAATATTGCCAAAATGTTAAGATTTTCTTGTAAAATTGCAACTGTTATTGAGTAGAATTCCAACTTTTATCATAATATTGCACAAGTGTTCAGTTTTTCTTGTAACATTTTGACTGGCTTTGAGTAAAATTACGACTTTTATGACTTATCAAGTGAAATTGTGACCTTTTTCTTGTGAAAATTCCAACTCCTTTATAACAACAAGCTTTTTTTTTATATATGCGTAGTATGTATATATTATTAATGTTGTACATACAAATCTTTATACATCTAGAGAGGGTGGTCCTAAAGAGGTAGGTATTTTTGGAGGTCTCAAGAAGGTAACAAATACAAGAATATGTGTGTGTGTGTGTGTGTGTGTGTGTGTGTGTGTGTGTGTGTGTGTGTGTGTGTGTGTGCGTGTGTGTGTGTGTGTGTGTGTGTGTACTTGTATTTTCCCTTCTTGAGACATCAACAAGGAAAAGTACCTTCGATATGAGGACCGTTGAACAAGTTAGGACATAAATCATGGTCCCAATACGGAAAACCATTGCATTTAATAGAGAATGTCTCATTTGCACCCCTGGTGGTGAAATCTATCAAAATGAGGGTGGTCCCAAAAAGGAGGGATTTTTCAAATTGACTGTGTGTCGGTTTTTTAAAAGTGCTCCCCCTCTGGTCAACATATGAAATAACAAGTATGTAAGAAATTGAAATGCGCCCCCTTTGGCCAAAATTAATAAAACAAATAAAATAAATATGTATATAAAGACATAATGTAATAACTTGAAGTAAATTATGAAGATTAAAAAATTACAAACAAACTGTTTTTTAAAACACAACTAAAAGTCTTTTTCTTACAATGTGTCGACTTTTTTTTAAAAATAAAATTGGGAACCATTTTTCATATTCTTTCTGTTTCTGTAATATTGCAATATTTTCTCATAAAATTATTACCTTTTTTAATGCAAAATTATTACTTTTTAATGCAAAATGGTGACATTTGTCATATAAAATTCTGACTTTTATCACGATATTGCCATTTATTTTTTTGTTGTTCTTGTAAAATAGTGACTTTTTTTTGAGTAAAATTACGACTTTTGTCATAATTTTGCAGAGTAAAATTCCGATTATTGTTATAATATTGCCAAAATGTTCAAGTTTCTTATAAAATTGGGACTTTTGTCAAATAAAATTACGACTCTTTTCATAACATTTTAAGCTTTTCTTGTAGAATTGCGACTCTTATTGAGTAAAATTCCGACTTTTGTCATAATATTGCACAAGTGTTCAGTTTTTCTTGTAAAATGTTGACTGGAGTTTGGCCAAAATTAATAAAACAAATAAAATAAATATGTAAATAAAGACTTAATGTAATAACCTGAAGTAAATTATGAAGATTAAAAAATTATAAACAAACAAAAAAAATGTAAAACAGAACTAAAAGCAGTCTTTTCTCACAATGTGTCGACATTTTTCTTATAAAACGAGGAACAATTTCTCATATTCTTTCTGTTTCTGTAACATTGCAATATTTTCACGTAAAATTATTACTTTTTTTAATATAAAATTATTACTTTTTAATGCAAAATGGTGACATTTGTCATAAAATTCTGACTTTTATCACAATATTGCCATTTTTATGTTGTTCTTGTAAAATAGTGAGATTTTTTTGAGTAAAATTACGACTTCTGTCATAATTTCGCAGAGTAAAATTCCGATTATTGTTATAATATTGCCAAAATGTTAAGCTTTTCTTGTAAAATTGCAACTGTTATTGAGTAGGATTCCAACTTTTATCATAATACTGCACAAGTGTTCAGTTTTTCTTGTAACATTTTGACTGGCGTTGAGTAAAATTTTGACTTTTATGACTTTTCTTGTGAAATTGTGACCTTTTTCTTGTGAAAATTCCAACTCCTTTATAACAACAAGCTTTTGTATATATGCATAGTATGTATATATTATTAATGTTGTAAATACAAATTACTATATATCTAGAGAGGGTGGTCCTAAAGAGGTAGGCACATGCGGAGGTCTCAGGAAGGTAACAAATACAAAAATGTGTGTGTGTGTGTGTGTGTGTGTGTGTGTGTGTGTGTGTGTGTGTGTGTGTGTGTGTGTGTGTGTGCATGTTTCTAGGCTGTTAAGGATGAAAATAATGTTATCTCCTGTCTGACTGAGGGTGCCCAAAGGCTAATTAGGAGGTGGTAGTGGTCATAAAAGGAGGACCACCTGCGTGTGCGTGTATTGTTAAATAAGGACCACTGATGACATTATAGCTCCACCTTGGGTGGAATCAAAAACTGAAAAATGTTGACACGTGGGACTCGCTATGAATATTGTTTAATAGTGTATGAACTTCATTTTGCGCTGCTGATGCATGGCGGTACAATCCCAGCACTTATTCACACTGATCATGTGACCCTGGGTACGTATTCATAGACTTAGAATAAAAGCAGGTGACTCATTCTGCATGTGTTGCCTGTCCCCAGACTTTACCATGAAATAAAATAATTTCAACAGGGGCGTCCGCAAAGGTACTGCAGTGGATATTAAATGTATCTTTAATTTATTTAAATTCTTCCCTCCACACTTTTTCCACAAATGTCTTTAAATCCACAGACTGTCGAGTAGTTGAATTAATGAATAATTATATTATTGTACTCATGTTAGCATTTAAGACATACTTGCCAACCCTCCCGGATTTTCCGGGAGACTCACGAAATTCAGCGCCTCTCCCGAAAACCTCCCGGGACAAATTTTCTCCCGAAAATCTCCCGAAATTCAGGCGTAGCTGGAGGCCACGGCCCCTCAAGCTCCATGCGGACCTGAGTGACGTGTCGACAGCCTGTTTTCACGTCCGCTTTCCCACAATATAAACAGCCTGCCCAATCACATTATAACTGTAGAATGATCGAGGGCGAGTTCTTGGTTTCTTATGTGGGTTTATTGTTAGGCAGTTTCATTAACGTCCTCCCAGCGCGGCAACAACACACAACAGCAGCAGTCACGTTTTCGTCTACCGTAAAGCAGTTCGTCTGCCGTAAACAGCAATGTTGTGACACTCTTAAACAGGACAATACTGCCATCTACTGTACATGCATATGTGACAATAACATCTAGGGCTTTTAGAGAGTGCAGTGCATAACTGCGCACACAACAAGGAGACGAAGCAGAATGCATCATCAGAGAGGGTGTTCAGCATGGTTAGAAAAATAGTGACAGAGAATAGAACAAGGATGGACAATTCAACCCTTAACTCAACAATGAGTAGATGAGTGTTATGTGTGTGTATATGTGTAAATAAATGAACACTAAAAATTCAAGTATTTCTCTTATTTATATATACATATACATATATACATATACATATATATATATATATATATATATATATATATATATACATATATACAGGTAAAAGCCAGTAAATTAGAATATTTTGAAAAACGTGATTTATTTCAGTAATTGCATTCAAAAGGTGTAACTTGTACATTATATTTATTCATTGCACACAGACTGATGCATTCAAATGTTTATTTCATTTAATTTTGATGATTTGAAGTGGCAACAAATGAAAATCCAAAATTCCGTGTGTCACAAAATTAGAATATTACTTAAGGCTAATACAAAAAAGGGATTTTTAGAAATGTTGGCCAACTGAAAAGTATGAAAATGAAAAATATGAGCACGTACAATACTCAATACTTGGTTGGAGCTCCTTTTGCCTCAATTACTGCGTTAATGCGGCGTGGCATGGAGTCGATGAGTTTCTGGCACTGCTCAGGTGTTATGAGAGCCCAGGTTGCTCTGATAGTGGCCTTCAACTCTTCTGCGTTTTTGGGTCTGGCATTCTGCATCTTCCTTTTCACAATACCCCACAGATTTTCTATGGGGCTAAGGTCAGGGGAGTTGGCGGGCCAATTTAGAACAGAAATACCATGGTCCGTAAACCAGGCACGGGTAGATTTTGCGCTGTGTGCAGGCGCCAAGTCCTGTTGGAACTTGAAATCTCCATCTCCATAGAGCAGGTCAGCAGCAGGAAGCATGAAGTGCTCTAAAACTTGCTGGTAGACGGCTGCGTTGACCCTGGATCTCAGGAAACAGAGTGGACCGACACCAGCAGATGACATGGCACCCCAAACCATCACTGATGGTGGAAACTTTACACTAGACTTCAGGCAACGTGGATCCTGTGCCTCTCCTGTCTTCCTCCAGACTCTGGGACCTTGATTTCCAAAGGAAATGCAAAATTTGCATGGTTGGGTGATGGTTTGGGGTGCCATGTCATCTGCTGGTGTCGGTCCACTCTGTTTCCTGAGATCCAGGGTCAACGCAGCCGTCTACCAGCAAGTTTTAGAGCACTTCATGCTTCCTGCTGCTGACCTGCTCTATGGAGATGGAGATTTCAAGTTCCAACAGGACTTGGCGCCTGCACACAGCGCAAAATCTACCCGTGCCTGGTTTACGGACCATGGTATTTCTGTTCTAAATTGGCCCGCCAACTCCCCTGACCTTAGCCCCATAGAAAATCTGTGGGGTATTGTGAAAAGGAAGATGCAGAATGCCAGACCCAAAAACGCAGAAGAGTTGAAGGCCACTATCAGAGCAACCTGGACTCTCATAACACCTGAGCAGTGCCAGAAACTCATCGACTCCATGCCACGCCGCATTAACGCAGTAATTGAGGCAAAAGGAGCTCCAACCAAGTATTGAGTATTGTACATGCTCATATTTTTCATTTTCATACTTTTCAGTTGGCCAACATTTCTAAAAATCCCTTTTTTGTATTAGCCTTAAGTAATATTCTAATTTTGTGACACACGGAATTTTGGATTTTCATTTGTTGCCACTTCAAATCATCAAAATTAAATGAAATAAACATTTGAATGCATCAGTCTGTGTGCAATGAATAAATATAATGTACAAGTTACACCTTTTGAATGCAATTACTGAAATAAATCAAGTTTTTCAAAATATTCTAATTTACTGGCTTTTACCTGTATATATATATATATATATATATATATATATATATATATATATATAGCTAGAATTCACTGAAAGTCAAGTATTTCTTATATATACTTGGTGAATTCTAGCTGTAAATATACTCCTCCCCTCTTAACCACGCCCCAACCACACCCCCACCCCAACCACGACCCCCACCTTCCTAAATCATCGGTCTGAAGGTTGGCAAGCATGATTTAAGATAGCTAGCGATTAGCACTCTAGCTGCCAGTTAGCGATTAATGCCGTAGTTGTCAGCTATCCATTTGCGGGCTAGCCGTCAGCTAGCGATCAGCATGCTAGTTGTCAGCCAGCAGTTAGCGCTGTAGTTCCAAGCTAGCGGTTAGCACGTTAGTTGTCGGTTCACTGTTAGCGCTGTAGTTATCAGCTAGCAATTAACGCCCAAATAGTCAGGTAGCGATTGGCGCGCTAGTTGTCAGCAACAATTGCCGCATGAGCTGCCAGCTAGCGATTAGTGTCTATTATAAGGTAGCAATTAACACGCCCGTTGCCAGCTAGTAATTAGCACACTAGTTCCAAATCAAGTGATGAGCACACTAGTTGCCAGCTAGCAATTAAAGTTAAAGTTAAAGTACCACTGATAGTCACAAACACAGACTAGGTGTAGTGAAATTAACCTGTGCGTTTGACCAAACCCTTGTTCACCCCGTGAGAGGTGAGGGGAGCAGTGAGCAGCAGCGGTGGCTGCGCCCGGGAATCATTTTTGGTGATTTTACCCCCAATTCCAACCCTTGATGCTGAGTGCCAAGCAGGGAGGTAATGGGTCCCATTTTTATAGTCTTTGGTATGACTCGGCAGGGGTTTGAACTCACGACCTACCGATCTCAGGGCGGACACTCTAACTACTACTCGACAAAAGTCACAATTTTATAAGAAAACTTTAAAATTTGGGCAAAATTATAATAATAATAATCGGAATTTTACTTGGCAAAATTATGACAAAAGTCATAATTTTACTCAAAATATGTCACTATTTTATAAGAACAACCAAAATATTGGCAATGTTGCGATACAAGTCAGAATTTCATATGACAAATGTCGCCATTTTGCATTAAAAAGTAATAATTTTGCATTAAAAAAGTAATAATTCACGAGAAAATATTGCAATATTACAGAAACAGAAGAATATGAGAAATTGTTCCCAATTTTATAAGAAAAAAGTCAACACATTGCGAGAAAAAGACTGCTTTTAGTTAATTTATTATTTTTGAATGTTTTGTTTGTAATTTTTTTTAAATTTTTATTATTTAGTTATTACAGTATGTCTCTCTCTCTCTCTCTCTCTATATATATATATATATATATATATATATATATATATATATATATATATATATATATATATATATAGAGGGGGGAGCACTTTTAAAACCGACACACAGTCAATTAGAAAAATCCCTCCTTTTTGGGACCACCCTCATTTTGATAGATTTCACCACCAGGGGTGCAAATGAGACAAATTCAGTTGGAATTTCACAAGAAAAAGGTCACAATTTCACAAGAAAAACTCTTAATTTTGGCAGTATTATAATCAAAGTCGTCATTTTACTCAACGCAAGTCGAAATTTTACAATCGTGATCGTTTGTGCAATATTATGATAAAAGTTGGAATTTTACTCAATAACAGACGCAATTTTACAAGAAAAGCTTAAAATTCTGGCAATTTTATGAAAAGTCGTGATTTTACTCGACAAAAGTCACAATTTTATAAGAAAACTTAAACATGTTGGCAATATTATAATAATAGTCGGAATTATACTCTGCAAAATTGTGACAAAAATCATAATTTGTCACAAAAAAAATTTCACTCTTTTACAAGGATACAAAACAATTGGCAATATTATGATACAAGTCAGAATTCTATGACAAACGTCACCATTTTGCAGTAAAAAGTAATCATTTAACATAAAAAAGTAATAACTTTACAAGAAAATATTGCAATATTACAGAAACTGTTCCCAATATTATAAGAAACGAGTCGACATATTGTGAGAAAAAGACTGCTTTTAGTTATTTTTAGATTGCAATTGGTTTTTAATCTTCATCATTTACTTCAAGTTATTACAATATGTCTCTATATACATATATATATATATATATATTTTTATACATTTTTGCCAAAGGGGGCACATTTCAATTTCTTACACACACTTGTTAATACATATGTTGGCCAGAGGAGGAGCACTTCAAATTTTTTACACACACTTGTTATTTCATATGTTGACCAGAGGGGGAGCACTTTTAAAACCGACACACAAAATCCCTCCTTTTTGGGACCACCCTAATGTTGATAGATTTCACCACCAGGGGTGCAAATGAGACATTCTCTATTAGATGCAATGGTTTTCCGTATTGGGACCATGATTTATGTCCTAACTTGTTCACCGCTCCTCATATGGAAGGTACTTTTCATTGTTGATGTCTCAAGAAGGGTAGAAATACAAGAACACACACACACACACACACACACACACCAAATGACATCAAACAATGCGTTGCACATTGAACAGACAAAGCATTGTTTTTATCTATCAGGTTTTAATGCACTTCGGTGTGCCCACGATGGACGGCCGTGTGAGGGACATTGCTGTTTGAGAGATAAGTCTGGGAGACGACAGGATGATGGAGAGCAGCACATTCAAAGATGGATAGAAGACGGGAGGAGGGAAATAAACCAGAGGGAGGACGACAAGGATGGAGAGAGAGAGAGAGAAAAAAAAGTCAGTCCTGACAGAGTTGAAACCACATGCGGTGAGAAATAAAAAAAAATGACGAAAAGCGTGTGCAGAACACAGAGACTTTGTAAATCAGCCTGTGTCATAGTTCTTTAAAAGTTAGGGATGTTTTTCATGAAAAAGTACCTTATTTTTCGGACTATAAGGTGCACTTAAAATCCTTTAATTTTCTCAAAAATCGACAGTACGCCTTATAACCCGGTGCGCCTGATTTTGGTTGTGCTTAAGGACCTTGAAGCTATTTTATTTGGTGCATGGGGAAGTGAAAAGTGTGACCAGTAGATGGCATTTCACACATAAGAGATATGTGTAGACTGCAATTTGACTCGAGTAAACAACAGCAACATTTTATATGTTCCATTGAAAATATAGAACATTACACACGGCGCTCAACAATCCATCAAAATGTTTTAGTACGACTTTGGTAAGCTATGAAGCCGCACCGCTTGTTGGATTGTACTGTGCTTCAATCAATCAATCAATCAATAAATGTTTCTTTATATAGCCCTAAATCACCAGTGTCTCAAAGGGCTGCACAAGCCACAACGACATCCTCGGTTCAGATCCCACATCAGGGCAAGGAAAAACTCAACCCAATGGGACAATGAGAAACCTTGGAGAGGACCGCAGATGTGGGGACTCCCCCACCCCCTAGGGCGACCGGCATACTGTTGAATTATTTAGTTCTTTTACAAACAATTTGCATTATGGCCGTCAGCAAAGAAAATTCCATAAGTTAGCTGCGTCGTTTTGTAAGCCGCGGGGGTACAAAGCGTAGGAAAAAAGTAGCAACTTAAAGTCTGAAATTTACGTTAATTTAAATTTTTTTTAATGTGTTTTGTTTACTGTATATTCTGGACTATAAGGCGCATTTAAAATCCTTTTTTTTCCTCAAAACTCGACAGTGCGCCTTATAACCTGATGCGCCTAATGTACGAATTAATTCTGGTTTTCCTTACCGACCTCGAAGCTATTTTATTTGGTGCATGGGGAAATGATAAGTATGACTAGTCTAACATAAGAGATTTGTGTAGACTGCACTATGACTCAAGTAAACGACACCAACATTTTATATGTTCCATTGAAAATATAGAACATTACACACGGCGCTCAAAAATCTATCAAAATGTTTTAGTACGACTTTGGTAAGCTATGAACCCGCACCGCTTGATGGATTGTACTGTGCTTCAACAAACTGTTGAATTTTTTATTTTATTTTTTTTAACTATTTGCATTATGGCCATCAGCAAAGAAAATTCCATAAGTTAGCTGCGCCGTTTTATAAGCCGCGGGGTGCAAAGCATAGGAAAAATGTAGCGACTTAAAGTCTGGAATTTACGGTAATTTAATTTTTTTTTAAATTTGTTTTGTTTACCGTATTTACCGGACTATAAGGTGCATTTAAAATCCTTTTTTTCCCTCAAAACTCGACAGTGCGCCTTACAACCCGGTGAGCCTAATGTACGAATTAATTCTGGTTTTCCTTACCGACCTTGAAGCTATTTTAATTGGTGCATGGGGACATGATAAGTCTGACCAGTAGATGGCCGTCACACATAAGAGATATGTGTAAACTGCAATATGAGTCAAGTAAACAACACCAACATTTTATATGTTCCATTGAAAATATAGAAGATTACACACGGCCCTCAAAAATCTATCAAAATGTTTTAGTACGACTTTGGTAAGCTATGAAGCCGCACCGCTTGATGGATTGTACTGTGCTTCAACAAACTGTTGACTTTTTGTTGTTGTTTTTTTCAAAACTATTTGCATTATGGCCATCAGCGAAGAAAAATCCATAAATTAGCTGCACTGTATTATAAGCCGCGGGGTTCAAAGCATAGGAAAAAAGTAGCGACTTAAAGTCTGGAATTTACGGTAATTTAAATGTTTTTTAATTTCTTTTGTTTACCGTATTTTCCGGACTATAAGGCACATTTAAAATCCTTTTTTTTCCTCAAAACTCGACAGTGCGCCTAATATACGGATTAATTCTGGTTTTCCTTACCGACCTCGAAGCTATTTTATTTGGTGCATGGGGAAATGATAAGTCTGACCAGTAGATGGCAGTCACACATAAGATACGTGTAGACTGCAATATGACTCGAGTAAACAATACCAAAATGCTATATGTTCTATTGAAAATATAGAACATTACACACGGCGCTCAACAATCCATCAAAATATTTTAGTACGACTTTGGTAAGCTATGAAGCCGCACCGCTTGATCGATTGTACTATGCTTCCACATACTGTTGAATTGTTATTGTTTTTTGTTTTTTTATTGTTTGCATTATGGCCGTCAGCGAAAAAAATTCCATAAGTTAGCTGCACCGTTTTCAAAGCGTAGGAAAAAAGTAGCAACTTAAAGTCTGGAATTTACGGTAATTTCAGTTTTTTTAATTTGTTTTGTTTACCATATTTTACGGACCATTTAAAATTATTTCATTTTCTCAAAACGCGACAGTGCACCTTATAACCCGGTGCACCTAATGTACGGAATAATTCTGGTTGTGCTTACTGACCTCGAAGCAATTTTATGTGGTACATGGTGTAATGATAAGTGTGACCAGTAGATGGCAGTCAAACATAAGAGATACGTTGTAAGAGGTATGATGGCAAATGACTCAAGTAAACAACACCAACATTTTATATGTTCCATTGAAAATATAGAACATTACACACGGCGCTCAAAAATCTATCAAAATGTTTTAGTACGACTTTGGTAAGCTATGAAGCCGCACCGCTTGATGGATTGTACTGTGCTTCAACATACGAGTATTATTATGGTGTGTGTATAAGGTAAGACATTATCTGGCATTTTGTTTCGCAATATTATGCATAAGCAACTTGTCTTACCTTCTGGTACCTGCTGATGTGTATTTGTTGTTATGGGGATGCTTAAGGAAGGGATTAAATATGGATTTCATTCTGTATTTAAAGTATTCTCTGCAACATTTGAATGGGATACAAGTAAATAGGGGTGTCCTGATACAAATGTTTCACTTCTGATAACAAAGATAGGTATGAAAACTACTAAACTATTTATTAATAACATTCCGTAGTGGACTTATGAAGTGGACATTGTTGTTTTTGGTGACACATAGTGACCACAACAACTCATTGCGCAATAAGTTAAATGATGCAGACACGTTTGTTACTGCATTATTTTTTTTAAATATTGGATACTTAATTATATATATATACTATTTATTAATAACATTCTGTAGTGGACTTATGAAGTGGACATTGTTGTTTTTGGCGACACATAGTGACCACAATAACTCATTGCGCAAAAAGTTAAACGATGCAGACACGTTTGTTACTGCATCTTTTTTTTTTTAATATTTGATACTTAATTATATATATATATATATATATATATATATATATATATATATATATATATATATATATATACTATTTATTAATAACATTCTGTAGTGGACTTATGAAGTGGACATTGTTGTTTTTGGCGACACATAGTGACCACAATAACTCATTGCGCAATAAGTTAAACGATGCAGACACGTTTGTTACTGCATAATTTTAAAAAAAATATTTGATACTTAATTATATAGATATACTATTTATTAATAACATTCTGTAGTGGACTTATAAAGTGGAAATTGTTGTTTTTGGCGACACATAGTGACCACAATAACTCATTGCGCAATAAGTTAAACGATGCAGACACGTTTGTTACTGCATCATTTTTTTTTTTTTTAAATTTGATACTTAATTATATTGACAAATGTGCTGTTTTAGACTGCAATATTGTTCAATTAAAGACATTTATTACATATGTCTAATTTGTGTGCTTAGCTGTTGTGTAGCTGCTAGCTCCTACTAGCCTATAGCCTACCATGTTATCTACTGACTAAAATAGAAGACCTACCTTGTGTGCTTATCGGAGGACATTTAGATGTGAACTGGCTTTGCACAAGGAAGACTTCTTGTATCGAAAAGTTCACATGCAAGCCGATACGACCCGATACATGCTTCTTTTTTTTTTGTTGATATCGGACAGATATCCGACATCAACATTGGATCGGGACACGCATAGAAGACAACCGAGTGGGTTTGAGCCAAACGGAGTGGTCAGCACACACTTCACAGAGGCGGCTAAATCACCGGATTTAGCATCACCTGCTGTCACATCATGTTGCCATGGTTACTGCCAGACATGAATTCAGCTGAGAATAAAAGAAAACAACTTTCGCTCATCCCAGGGAGTAAATGAGACTTACTTCATGTTCTACGACGCTCGTGTAAACAATCCATTCTGTTTAATTCATAAACAGCAATTGTTTGCGGTTGTGAATGTTTGTGGAATACAAAGATATGTTTTCATACTTGAGATTCACAGCGCTCTTACTTTGAAGGCCATGCAGCAGAAACATGTTTTCTTTGCAGAAGTCTCAGTACGTAAAAGACGACACGATACACACAATGAATCAATGAATTAATCAATCGCTAGAATGCTCCAGGGGCCTGATCTACTGAAGGTTTGCGTGCAGTAAAACACCAGCAAACTTGACAAAGCTGATATATTTCAGCTAAAGGAGCAAACTAGTGAGCACAATCCATGCAAAGCAGGGGTGCCCAAACTTTTTCCACCTTGGGCCCGCACATGGTGAAATTGCAAAGAGCTAAAATTATGCACGAAGCAAACTATAATCTGCAACCCAAGAATATACAACAATTCTTCTCAAAAAATATTACCTTAGAGCAGGGGTCGGCAACCCAAAATGTTGAAAGAGCCATATTGGACCAAAAATACAAAAACAAATCTGTCTGGAGCCACAAAAAATTAAAAGCCATATTACATACAGATAGTGTGTCATGAGATATAAATTGAATTAAGAGGACTTAAAGGAAACTAAATGACCTCAAATATACCTACAAATGAGGCATAATGATGCAATATGTACATATAGCTAGCCTAAATAGCATGTTAGCATTGATTAGCTTGCAGTCATGCATTGACCAAATATGCCCGATTAGCACTCCACACAAGTCAATAACATCAACAAAACTCACCTTTGTGCGTTCACGCACAACGTTAAAAGTGTGGTGGACAAAATGAGAAAGAAAAAGAAGTGGCATAAAACACGTCCTAGAAAGTCGGAGAAAGTTATACATGTAAACAAACTAAGGTGAGTTCAAGGACGGCCAAAATTAGTAGGACAAAACGGCGCTCCCCAAATACTCGAATCAGTGAAGCATATTTAATATAAACAGTGTGCTTTTTAACAATTAGGGAGGTTTGTGTCATGTTTTTCCTCCTACAGAAACCATATTAACACAAAAAATATATTTTTTTGCCCTCATCTTTTTCCATTTTTCATACATTTTTGAAAAAGCTCCAGAGAGCCACCAGGGCGGCGCTAAAGAGCCGCGGGTTGCCGACCCCCGCCTTAGAGCAATGTTCCCTCTAATTGTTCACGTGTGTGAGCAAACGCAAAAACTCCCTGAGCATTCAGTGGAGCCCATGTGAGCAACATCAGATGTGCACACTGTGGCTACACCAGCAGCACACCTGTCCCAAACCCGACTAAATAAGTTCAATCTCCATTTATCCATCCATTTTCTACCACTTGTCCCTTTTGGGGTCGTGGGGGGCGCTGGAGCCTATCTCAGCTGCATTCGGGCGGAAGGCGGGGTACACCCTGGACAAGTCCCCACCTCATCGCAGGGCCAACACATATAGACAGACAACATTCTCTTATTATTATAATCAAATGACAGCAGTCATTTCCATTTCTAATATAAGTGTTTAGGCCCACTTACAATGACAATAACAACAAATATTGTTTTTCATGAACTGTGTACCGTAATTTTCGGAGTATAAGTCGCACCGGAGTATAAGTCGCACCTGCTGAAAATGCATAATAAAGAAGGAAAAAACATATATAAGTTGCACTGGAGTATAAGTCGCATTTTTTGGGGAAATGTATTTGATAAAACCCAACACTAAGAATATACATTTGAAAGGCAATTTAAAATAAATAAAGAATAGTGAACAACAGGCTGAATAAGTGTACGTTATATGAGGCATAAATAAGCAACTGAGAACGTGCCTGGTATGTTAACGTAACATATTATGGTAAGAGTCATTCAAATAACTATAACATATAGAACATGCTATACGTTTACCAAACAATCTGTCACTCCTAATCGCTAAATCCCATGAAATCTTATACGTCTAGTCTCTTACGTGAATGAGCTAAATAATATTATTTGATATTTTACGCTAATGTGTTAATAATTTCACACATAAGTCGCTCCTGAGTATAAGTCGCACCCCCGGCCAAACTATGAAAAAAACTGCGACTTATAGTCCGAAAAATACGATAGTCATTTGCTATATTGCACAGAGACAAACCCGCGATATATCGAGTATATTCGATATATCGCCCAGCCCTACTTAGGGCTATCCATCAATTGTTTGTTATAATATTTTTTTGTATGTTTTCTTGTTTTGTATGCCCCTTTTGTCTAAAAAAACCTTGTTTTATTTATAGACAAGACCAATATTGTGGTCTTATCGGAGGACATTTAGATGTGAACTGGCTTTGCACAAGGAAGACTTCTTGCATCGAAAAGTTTACATGTAAGCCGATACAACCAGATACTTGTTTTTTGTTGTTGTTGATATCGGACAGATATCAACATTGGATCGGGACACGCATAGAAGACAACCGAGTGGGTTTGAGCCGAACGGACTGGTCAGCACACTGTCGAAAACTGTCTATCTCAACAAAACAAAACAATGGTGAAACCAATTGTGATATGAATCAATCTGAACTTTGAATGTGCCGTTTCTGTACCCGTAGATGACGTCCGGCTGGAGAGCGATGAAAAACATATCGCTCAGGAAGCAGAGGTAAAAGCAGGAGTGAGTCAGAGGTGCAGGGAATGATGGCGAGATGATTGGAGAATAAGTAGAGCCAAGAAAAGTGGTCTAGATAGATGAGTAATGTCAGGTTCATTTCCTGAGGAGCAGGACAAGTTGTGTAAGCGTCACACACACACACACACACACACACACACACACACACACACACACACACACACACACACACACACACACACACACACACACACACACTTGTATTCCTTACCTTCTTGAGACCTCCGAAAATGCCTACCTCTTTAGGACCACCCTTTCTAGATATATAAAGATTTGTATTTACAACATTAATAATATATACATACTATGCAAATGTAAAAAAGCTTCTTGTGAAAAATGAGTTGGAATTTCACAAGAAAAAGGTCACAATTTCACAAGAAAAACTCAGAATTTTTGGCAGTATTATAATAAAAGACGTCATTTTACTCAACGCAAGTCGAAACTTTACAAGAAAAACTGATCGTTTGTGCAATATTATGATAAAAGCTGGAATTTTACTTAATAACAGACGCAATTTTACAAGAAAAACTTAAAATTCTGGCAATTTTATGAAAAGTCGTAATTGTACTCGACAAAAGTCACAATTTTATGAGAAAACGTAAACATTTTGGCAGTGTTATAATAAGAATCGTAATTTTACTCGACAAAATTGTGACAAAAATCATAATTTGTCACAAAAAATTTCACTATTTTACAAGAACAACAAAAAAATTGGCAATATCGTGATAAAAGTCAGAATTTTACATGAGAAATGTCACCATTTTGCAGTAAAAAGTAATAATTTAACATAAAAAAGTTATAATTTTACAAGAAAATATTGTAATATTACAGAAACTGTTCCCAATATTATAAGAAAAAAGTCGACATATTGTGAAAAAAAGGCTGCTTTTAGTTAATTTTTAATTTTTTGTTTGTAATTGATTTTTAATCTTCGTTTAATTCAAGTTATTACAGTATGTCTTTTTTATTCATTTTGGCCAAAGAGGGCGCATTTAAATTTCTTACACACACTTGTTATTACATATATTGGCCAGAGGGGGACCACTTCAAATTTTTACACACACTTGTTATTTCATATGTTGACCAGAGGGGGAGTACTTTTAAACCCAACACACAGTCAATTTGAAAAATCCCTCTTTTTTGGGACCACCCTAACGTTGATAGATTTCACCACCAGGGGTGCAAATGAGACATTCTCTATTAGATGCAATGGTTTTCCGTATTGGGACCATGATTTTTGTCCTAACTTGTTCACCGGTTCTCATATGGACAGTACTTTTCCTTGTTGATGTTTCAAGAAGGGTAGAAATACAAGAACACACAAACACACACACACACACACACACACACACACACACACACACACACACACACACACACACACACACACACACACACACACACATACACACACACACACACACGTGTATTTCTTACCTTCTTGAGACCTCCAAAAATGCCTACCTCTTTAAGACCACCCTTTCTAGATATATAAAGTTTTGTATTTCCAACATTAGTAATATATACATAATCCATCCCATCCATTTTCTACCGCTTATTCCCTTCGGGCAAATATAAAAAAGCTTGTTGTGAAAAATGAGTTGGAATTTCACAAGAAAAAGGTCACAATTTCACAAGAAAAACTTAGAATTTTGGCAGTATTATAATAAAAGTCATAATTTTACTCAACGCAAGTCAAAATTTTCAAGAAAAACTGAACATTTGTCTAATATTATGATAAAAGTTGGAATTTTACTCAATAACAGATGCAATTTTACAAGAAAAGCTTAACATTCTGGCAATTTTATGAAAAGAGTCATAATTTTACTCAACAAAAGTCACAATTTTATAAGAAAACTTAAACATTTTGGCAATATTATAAAAATAATCGGAATCTTACTCAGTAAAATTGTGACAAAAATCATAATTTGTCACATAAAATGTCAGTCTTTTACAAGAACAACAAAAAAATTGGCAATATTGTGATAAAAGTCAGAATTCTATAACAAATGTCACCATTTTGCAGTAAAAAGTAATAATTTTACATAAAAAAGTTATAATTTTACAAGAAAATATTGGAATATTACAGAAACAGAAATAATGTGAGAAATTGTTCCCAATTTTATAAGAAAAAAGTTGAAAAAAAGTCTGCTTTTAGTTAATTTTTTTTTTCCTTTGTAATTGTTTTTTTTTATCTTCGTTTACTTCAAGTTATTACAGTATGTCTCTATATACATATTTATTTATTGTCTATACATTTATGCCAAAGGGGGCACATTTAAATTTCTTACACACACTTGTTAACACATATGTTGGCCAGAGGAGGAGCACTTCAAATGTTTACACACACTTGTTATTTCATATGTTGACCAGAGGGGGAGCACTTTTAAAACCGACACACAAACTCCGTCCTATTTGGGACCACCCTAATGTTGATAGATTTCACCACCAGGGGTGCAACTGAGACATTCTCTATTAGATGCAAAGGTTTTCCATATTGGGACCATGATTTATGTCCTAACTTGTTCACCGCTCCTCGTATGGAAGGTACTTTTCCTTGTTGATGTCTCAAGAAAGGTAGAAATACAAGAACACACACACACACACGTGGACGTGTGGTGTGTGTTCTCTCCACACACACATTGATGCCGGGATGGATAAATCAGAGTTAATAGCACAGGCCTGTTGTTTAGCATGTGGCCTTCTATCTGCTTACTATGCTAATTCCAGCCGCTGACAAGCTTAAAATCCTTTAAACGCCAGCGGAAATGCGCTTCTGTCGCCGCACTAATAAGACGCAGTGACAAAATACCGCCATAAAGCGCAATAATGCAATCATGCTTATTACGTTACGGCACATTACTTTTTTTTTTTTGCTTTGCATGTGCCTGTCTTTTTTTTATGAAGACGGAGCGTGCACCGCCTGTCCGTCCGTATGTCTCGGCGTCTACTCCCGTTTCTCAGGGGAGCGATATCATTTGTGGCTGAATCAATGGCCACCTGTTGGGATCGGCTCGATCGACGCCAGGGTAAATATTTACATTAGCTCTTTATGAGAGGCGGATAATTGACTGCGAGGAGTTGGCGGCGGAGTGGCGCAATCCGGAAGGACACCGCGACACAGATGGGGCGGAAGGCGCTAGAAGCAGAAATCACACAGGTGAATGGACTTTCTGTAGTACGGACGTGGTCGATTGTCTCTTTAGCTGCCCTATTTTCTGGACTATGGAGCGCACCGGACTATAAACCGCAAATATACAGTCGTGGTTTAAGGTTTACATACACTTGTAAAGAACATAATGTCATGGCCCTTGAACTCACCGTTGTGTGGACGTGACTCCACAGTTTGTTTACATGTACAACTTTCTCCGACGCTGCCACAGAAAGACATGTTTGATGCCACTCCTTCTGTGTCTCATTTTGTCCACCAAACGTTTTATGCTGTGCGTGAATGCACAAAGGTGAGCTTTGTGGAATTTGTCGACTTGTTATGGTGTACTAATCAGGCATGTCAACATGCTATTTAGGCCAGCTGCGTGTACATATTGCACCATTATGCCTTGTTTGTAGGTATATTTGAGCTCATTTAATTTCCTTTACTTATGTCCTCTGTGTATTTAGCTTTTTAGAAATGACCGTTTTTCCCCCCCCAAAAAAACTCACACTATCCCTCCTTAGCTGAAAAATGGACAGCCTCAAAAAGTTATTAGTAAGTCATATGTTTTTTGTTTTTTTTAACTTTCAATGTTAAAACGTTTTTTTCAACAGCTTCAGACCTATCCATAGATATAACGTTTTTATATATTTGTATTTTTTTCTTTACAAAAAAACCCCAGTAAAAAGCCACCCACATTTTTTTTTATGGGAAAAACACAAATTCTTGTAAATATTTTCCAAAGATTAGTTGCAAAGATGAGGTAATTACAGTAAAGCATTTAATAGGTCAATAATTAATGACAATGCTGATTTTGATGTATTATTATTTTTTAGCAAAAGTTTTTTTTCAAAACCATATATTAATTTCTTTTTTAAACTGTCAATGTTTAAAACTTTTTCAACAGCTTCAGACATTTTTCTAGATATAACGTTTTTATATATTTGTGTTTTTTTTCTTTACAAAAAAACAAAACAAAACACATAACCGATCAAATAAACAATTGTTATTATGGGAAAAAACACAAAATATTATAAATATTTTCCAAAAATGAGTTGCATAGTGGAATACTTTAGATGATGTAATTACAGCCTTTATCAAGTCAATAACTCATAACACTGATTTTGATGCATTATTATTTTTTAGCGATTAGTTTTTTTCCCCCTAAAAACTCACACTATACCTCCTTAGCTGACAAACGAACACTCTCAAAAATGTATTCGTAAGTCATATATATGTATTTTTTTAAAATACTTTTTTCAACAGCTTCAGACCTATCCACGAATAGAAAGTTTTTATATATTTGTATCTTTTTCTTTACAAAAAAACCACAAGAAAAACACTATTTTTATTATGGGAAAATTATGATCAATATTTTTAAAAAATGAGTTGCAAAGTGGATTACTTTAGATGAGGTAAATACAGTACAGCATTTAATAGGTTAATAGTTAATGACAACACTGATTTTGATGCATTATTATTTTTTAGTAATGACAGTTTTTTCCCCCCAAAAAACTCACACTATCCCTCCTTAGCTGAAAAACGGACACCCTCAAAAATGTATACGTAAGTCATATATATATATATATATATATATATTTTTAAATACTTTTATAAAACAGCTTCAAACCTATCCATGGATAAAAAGTTTTTATATATTTATATTTTTTTCTTTACAAAAAAACCCAAAGCACTATTTTTATTATGGAAAAAACACAAATTATGATTTATATTTTCCAAAAATGAGTTGCAAAGTGGAATACTTCAGATGAGGTAAATACAATACAGCCTTCAATAGGCCAATAATTAATGACAACACTGATTTTGATACATTATTATTTTTTAGCAATGACAGTTTATTTTTCCAAAAACTCACACTTTCCCTCCTTAGCTGAAAAACGGACACTCTCAAAAAGTTATAAGTAAGCCATATATTAAATTCTTTATTAAACTTTCAATGTTTAACATTTTTTTCAACAGCTTCAAGCATATCCATAGATGTGTTTTTATATATATATGTATTTTTTGTTGTTTTAAAAAAAAAAACTAACATAACAAATACAAAAACAACACAATTTTATTATAGAAAAAACACAAAATGTGCAATATTTTCCAAAAATGAGTTGCAAAGTGGAATACTTTAGATGAGGTAAATACAAGTTGTAATCGGTCAATAATTCATAACACTGATTTTGATGCATTATTATTTTTTAGCAATGACAGTTTATTTTTCCAAAAACTAACACTATCCCTCTTTAGCTGAAAAACGCACACCCTCAAAAAGTTATAAGTAAGCCATATATTCATTTATTTTTTAAACTTTCAATGTTTAAAATTTATTTCAACAGCTTCAAGCATATCTATAGATGTGTTTTTATATATTTGTATTATTTTTTTGTTTAAAAAAAACCCTAACATAACAGATTAAAAAAACAACACAATTTTATTATAGAAAAAACACAAACTATGCAATATTTTCCAAAAATGAGTTGCAAAGTGGAATACTTTAGATGAGGTAATTACAAGTTTTAATCGGTCAATAATTCATAACACTGATTTTGATGCATTATTATTTTTTAGCAATGACAGTTTATTTTTCCAAAAACTCACACTATCCCTCCTTAGCTGAAAAACGGACACCCTCAAAAAGTTATAAGTGAGCCATATATTAATTTCTTTTTCAAACTTTCAATGTTTAACATTTTTTCAACAGCTTCAAGCATATCCATAGATGTGTTTTTATATATTTGTATTTTTGTTTTGTTTAATAAAAAACAACAACATAAAAGATAAAAAAAACAACACAATTTTATTATAGAAAAAACACAAAGTATGCAATATTTTCCAAAAATGAGTTGCAAAGTGGAATACTTTAGATGAGGTAATTACAAGTTCTAATCTATTCATAACACTGATTTTGATGCTTTTTTTTTTTTTTAACAATGACTGTTTTTTTGCCGAAAAATGCACTGTAAGTAAGTCAAATATAATGTTTTCTTTAAAACTTGAAATCTTTCAGCAGCTTTCGACCTATCCATAATTATTACGTTTTTATTATTTCTTCTTATCAAACCAAGTACTAGAACATGATTTAAAATCTGCTTTAGTACAATTTCAAAGGGTCCATTGTTTGATTCCTAAATTGAGTTTTTCATCTCGTCTTGTCATCTTATCTGCTTTATTATCTGCTTTTGCACCCGCTGACAGCCGAGGTGAACTTTCGACGCGGAAAAAAATAATCTTTCTTGGACTTTGCGAATACGAATAATGATTTTGAATTGATTCGGTGAGTTGGAGGCGCGCGTGAATAAACTCAATTAGACCTCCAGTCGGTGCAAATTAATTAATTTCACAGATATCAAAGCATTAATTATGGTGGCACGTTTCTATTATGAACTGACACAGGGAGGCGATGTTTCTTTAATGTGTGAACACAAACGGGTTTACTGTTGCAGGAACTGTGGCAATGTGGAACTAATCGCAGCATGCTCCAAAAACAACCCCCCCCCCCCCACTTCCTCACTGGCGACTTATTTGAGGTCATCAGGATTTGGCAGTTGACATGGGACAGATATTTAGAGTGACACTGTTGCAAAGTCTGATGTTAATGCATGTTTGCATTCAGTTCCAGGCAACGACCACAAACACTACACTTTGTCACGATGTGTTGGCTCTGTTCACCTCTCTTCTCTTTAGACTGCTGGTTATGCAGATGAGGTCCAAATTAGTCTGATTTCTAGAATGGTACGGTTTTTTATTTTTTTATTTCCACACCTAAAGTCATGGTCAAAAGTTTACATACACTTGTAAAGAACATAATGTCATGGCTGTCTTGAGTTTCCAATAATTTGGAGCACATACTTGTTGGTCACAAAAAACTTTCATGAAGTTTGGTTCTTTTATGAATTTATTATGGGTCTACTGAAAATGTGAGCAAATCTGCTGGGTCAAAACTTTCCTCCAGAAGGTCTTATCTTTGTCCATGTGATGTCAGATGAAACAAAAATTGAGCTGTTTAGCCACAATACCCAACAATATGTTTGGAGGAGAAAAGAAAATAATACTACTACTACCACTACCATGCCTACCGTCAAGCATGGTGGTGGTAGTATTATGCTCTGGGCCTGTTTTGCTGCCAATGGAACTGGTGCTTTACAGAGAGTAAATGGGACAATGAAAAAGGAGGAAAATCTTCAAATTCTTGGCCGCAGTTGGGTGTTCCAACAGGACAATGACCCCAAACACACGTCAAAAGTGGTAAAGGAATGGCTAAATCAGGCTAGAATTAAGGTTTTAGAATGGCCGTCCCAAAGTCCTGACTTAAAGGGGAACATTATCACAATTTCAGAAGGGTTAAAACCATTAAAAATCAGTTCCCAGTGGCTTATTTTATTTTTCGAAGTTTTTTTCAAAATTTTACCCATCACGCAATATCCCTAAAAAAAGCTTCAAAGTGCCTGATTTTAACCATCGTTATATACACCCGTCCATTTTCCTGTGACGTCACATAGTGAAGCCAACACAAACAAACATGGCGGAAAGAACAGCAAGCTATAGCGACATTAGCTCGGATTCAGACTCGGATTTCAGCGGCTTAAGCGATTCAACAGATTACGCATGTATTGAAACGGATGGTTGTAGTGTGGAGGCAGGTAGCGAAAACGAAATTGAAGAAGAAACTGAAGCTATTGAGCCATATCGGTTTGAACCGTATGCAAGCGAAACCGACAAAAACGACACGACAGCCAGCGACACGGGAGAAAGCGAGGACGAATTCGGCGATCGCCTTCTAACCAACGATTGGTATGTGTTTGTTTGGCATTAAAGGAAACTAACAACTATGAACTAGGTTTACAGCATATGAAATACATTTGGCAACAACATGCACTTTGAGAGTGCAGACAGCGCAATTCAGGCGCGCTAAGAACATATATTTTTCCACGATTTTAGCACTCAGGTTAACCATACCTAAATAGACACAAAATACTGCATTACACAAGACTACCCGAATGTACTCAAATGATTGAAAAAAATAAATGTTTTTAAGCTAAATTATTGGTAAACACAGTTCATGTATAATCATTTACGTAAAACCGCGAGTAATGAATAAAGTTTTCATCAATTAATATATTCTGTAGACATACCCTCATCCGCTCTCTTTTCCTGAAAGCTGATCTGTCCAGTTTTGGAGTTGATGTCAGCATCTGCTTTGAGTGTTGCAGGATGTCCACACATTCTTGCCATCTCTGTCGTAGCATAGCTTTCGTCGGTAAAGTGTGCGGAACAAACGACTGACCATTTCGTCGGCTTTCCCCACACCCTCGTATTTTGAACAAATTTCGTCCAATTTCTTGCCACTTTCGCATCTTTGGGCCACTGGTGCAACTTGAATCCGTCCCTGTTCGTGTTGTTACACCCTCCGACAACACACCGACAAAAGTGAGAAAATGGCGGATTGCTTCCCGATGTGCGTTGTGACGTCATCGCTCCGAGAGCGAACAATAGAAAGGCGTTTAATTCGCCAAAATTCACCCATTTAGAGTTCGGAAATCGGTTAAAAAAATATACGGTCTTTTTTCTGCAACATCAAGGTATATATTGACGCTTACATAGGTCTGGTGATAATGTTCCCCTTTAAACGTGTGGACAATGCTGAAGAAACAAGTCCATGTCAGAAAACCAACACATTTAGCTGAACTGCACCAATTTTGTCAAGAGGAGTGGTCAAAAATGCAACCAGAAGCTTGCCAGAAGCTTGTGGATGGCTACCAAAAGCGCCTTATTGCAATGAAACTTGCCAAGGGACATGTAACCAAATTAGAGATGTCCGATAATATCAGCCTGCAGATATTATTGGCCGATAAATGCGTTAAAATGCAATATCGGAAATTATCGGTATTGTTTTTATTTTTTTATTAAATCAACATAAAAAACACAAGATACACTTACAATTAGTGCACCAACCCAAAAAAACCTCCCTCCCCCATTTACACTCATTCACACAAAAGGGTTGTTTCTTTCTGTTATTAATATTCTGGTTCCTACATTATATATCAATATATATCAATACAGTCTGCAAGGGATACAGTCCGTAAGCACACATGATTGTGCGTGCTGCTGCTCCACTCAAAGTACTAACCTTTAACAGTTAATTTTACTAATTTTCATTAATTACTAGTTTCTATGTAACTGTTTTTATATTGTTTTACTTTCTTTTTTATTCAAGAAAATGTTTATAATTTATTTATCTTATTTTATTTTATTAATTTTTTTAAAAAGGACCTTATCTTCACCATACCTGGTTGTCCAAATTAGGCATAATAATGAGTTAATTCCACGACTGCATATATCGGTTGATATCGGTATCGGTTGATATCGGTATCGGTAATTAAAGAGTTGGACAATATCGGAATATCGGATATCGGCAAAAAGCCATTATCGGACATCCCTACACAAAAGGGTTGTTTCTTTCTGTTATTAATATTCTGGTTCCTACATTATATATCAATATATATCAATACAGTCTGCAAGGGATACAGTCCGTAAGCACACATGATTGTGCGTGCTGCTGGTCCACTAATAGTACTAACCTTTAACAGTTAATTTGACTCATTTTCATTAATTACTAGTTTCCTAAATTCCTTGCAATAGCTGGTTGAGAAAGGTTTTTTCTTAAACTGTTCAACAATTTGCTCACGCATTTGTTGACAAAGTGGTGACCCTCGCCCCATCTTTGTTTGTGAATGACTGAGCATTTCATGGAATCTACTTTTATACCCAATCATGGCACCCACCTGTTCCCAATTTGCCTGTTCACCTGTGGGATGCTCAACCCAATGGGATGACATTGGAGGGGACCGCAGATGTGGGGACCCCCCCCTGGGCGACCGGTGCAATGGACATCGAGTGGATCTAGCATAATATTGTGAGAGTCCAGTCCATAGTGGATCTAACATAATAAATTAGTCATCTTTATTGTTTATATCTCAAGCTGATTTGAAAGGCCGATGGCTAAATTAGAGCCACTGAATAGGTGTAGTTGACCAATTAGTCGACTAATCGTTAGTTAGTAGTCGTTAGTTGCAACCCTAATTCCCGTGTCTATTGTCAACAGCAACGCAGTACTTGTACACTAGAGCGGGACTCGGAGAGAACAGATGAAGGGAGCATCAGATGCCAGCAGTGTCCATTGGCACATTAGACGCACATTCTGTTCAACCCGCCTGTCGCGTGGGTTCAGCAGCTCGAAACTTGAGACCTCGCTGCTGAAGGAAGTCAAACTGCATGAACGCCGCTACTTTTACATGACTTGGGGATAATCTGTTGCCAAAAAAAACATGTAAACAGACACCAAATAGCACCAGACCAAAAAAAGATAGAGAGGAGACGTCGTCAGGGGAACACTCCACCAGGCTTGGCAGTGAAATATGGGAAATGACAGGAGCTGAAAAATCTTTGTCGACGAGCTGCCAAGTTAAATCACGGAAGCGAGGACAACAAAGAAGTGAAAATTAACTGTTTGAATTCATTACAGTGTCGGGTCCACAGTGGCTAGAGATCATAAATCTCAACATCATGCCTTTGTTCCCAACACATTGGCTTTCAGTATGTTATGTTGCGATCTCAATTATGGCGTTAGGGACTCGACAAGATGTTAATGGTTGTTTATAGTATCATATACTATAAAGGTCGCGGTTTAGTAAAATGTTGGTACAGTATGGGAAAAATCTCAAAGAATACAATAAAATAAGAATTATATATCTAATGCAGGGGCATACTTGCCAACCCTCCCGAATTTTCCGGGAGACTCCCGAAATTCAGCGCCTCTCCCGAAAACCTCCCGGGACAAATATTCTCCCGAAAATCTCCCGATTTTCAGCCGGAGCTGGAGGCCACGCCCCCTCCAGCTCCATGCGGACCTGAGTGAGGACAGCCTTTTTTCATGACGGGAGGACAACAAGGCATACTTGCCAACCTTGAGACCTCCGATTTCGGGAGGTGGGGGGCGGGGCGTGGTTGGGGGCGTCGGGCGTGGTTGGGGGCGTGTTTAAGAGGGGAGGAGTATATTTACAGCTAGAATTCACCAACTCGAGTATTTCATATATATATATATATATATATATATATATATATATATATATATGTATGTGTGGGAAAAAAAATCACAAGACTATTTCATCTCTACAGGCCTGTTTCATGAGGGGGGGTACCCTCAATCGTCAGGAGATTTTATATATATATATATATATATATATATATATATATATATATATATATATATATATATATATATATATATGAAATACTTGACTTTCAGTGAATTCTAGCTATATATATATTTATTTATTTTATTATATATATAAATAAAAGAAATACTTGAATTTCAGTGTTCATTTATTTACACATATACACACACATAACACTCATCTACTCATTGTTGTACTTGAAAGTACAATGCAATACAATTCCGGGGCAATGGCACCTATCAAATACACAGTAATGAAAACACAGTTGTTCTACTAACTGTACTGTGTGTGAGAGAGTAGCGTATGTGTGTGTGTGGCCCTTTAATAGGTGACAGCATGTGAGGTGAGTGACGTCAGTGAGTGTGTGGGCGAGAGAAGAGAGGGAGCGGGGTAGCGTGAGTGCGGGGAGGGACTAGTTGGTTTTGTGTTGGATTGGCTGTGTAAGCAATCAATAAAGCAAGATTTGCAACTAATCGCTGGACTCATCATTCACCCTAAAGTCGTCCGCTTTAATTTATGCAAGTTTGAAGTATCAATTATCTAAACACAGTTTTGTTTGCATATTTTCAGGATGTATATATATATATATATATATATATATATATATATATATATTTATGAAATACTTGACTTGGTGAATTCTAGCTGTCAATATACTCCTCCCCTCTTAACCACGCCCCCCACCTCCCGAAATTGGAGGTCTCAAGGTTGGCAAGTATGTGCAGGGGTCACCAACCCTTTTGAAACCAAGAGCTACTTCTTGGGTACTGATTAATGCGAAGGGCTACCAGTTTGATACACACTTAAATAAATTGCCAGAAATAGCCAATTTGCTCAATTTACCTTTAACTCTATGTTATTATTAATAATTAATGATATTTATCTTTGTGGAAAGATAAGTGTGCGGAACAAACGACTGACCATTTCGTCGGCTTTCCCCACAGCCTCGTATTTTGAACAAATTTCGTCCAATTTCTTGCCACTTTCGCATCTTTGGGCCACTGGTGCAACGTGAATCCGTCCCTGTTCGTGTTGTTACACCCTCCGACAACACACCGACGAAAGTGAGAAAATGGCGGATTGTGACGTCATCGCTCCGAGAGCGAATAATAGAAAGGCGTTTAATTCGCCAAAATTCACCCATTTAGAGTTCGGAAATCGGTTAAAAAAATATATGGTCTTTTTTCTGCAACATCAAGGTATATATTGACGCTTACATAGGTCTGGTGTTAATGTTCCCCTTTAACGTTACTCACAAAAAAGCTGAACTCATGAATGCCTGTTGCCACTATGGACTTAAAAAGTTACGTACCGTGAGTTCTTCCCTTCATCCATGGCTCCAACATGTTTCCTCTTCAGGTGCTCCTGAAGCACTGTTGGACTTCCGTGATATTTTGCAGTAAACGCTCTTCTTTGAAGTCTTTAAAGTGAAGTGTTCCCACACTTTGGACGACTTAGGTCGTACACTTTTCTCCATTGAAGCAATAACCTCAAGTTGTTTCTCCGCTAAACTATCCGTACTGTTTTCCTGCGCCATTTTTCGAATGTTTCCAGTATTGGCTAGCTTACGCCACCTCATGAGACGTAGCCTCAGCGCCGCCCTGGCGCTGTTTTGTACTGTTTTTGTACTTATTTTGATTATTTTTTCTCAGCTGTTTGTAAACGTTGCAGTTTATAAATAAAGGTTTATTTAAAAATATATATATATATATATATATATTTAAAAAAAGCCTCCGTGCATGCGCATAGCGTAGTTCCAACGAATCGATGACTAAATTAATCGGCAACTATTTTTATAATCGATTTTAATCGATTAGTTGTTGCAGCCCAAATTGGTACTGGTACCAACATATTGGTATCTGGACCACCCTAGTCCAAACACACCTAAGACTGTGTGTTCTGTACAGGGCTGCAGTTGATTGTATATCGACTGTGGCTCACATTCCCTTTCCAGTTCCTCCACTGGGATGTCTAAAAGCCACTTACTACTTACTGCACATGTCCCACTTGACACAGACGAGCTTTTAGACTGGATGGTATATCAACCAGATGGATACCGACCCCTCTGCCTATGGAAAATGCAAGGTGTGACTCTGAGTGCCTGGTGTGTACAGGCATGGAGCGTCACCTTTGTCGGTGGTGCAAACGACGTCCGCAAAGTGAGCTGTGCAGCCAATACCAGCCCAGCACGCCCCCCCCACCCCCAGCGAGAAGAACAACAATACCTGGTAAATACTGTTCGGTGCCACAAACTAAACTATAGGCGACGGCGGAGCGAGTTTGTGGGAAAAGGAACCACGCCTCTGGGGAAATCACACACTGACATCACTTCTCTCAAGGTTCTTTTCAACCACTTCCCTGCCTTGTATCCCACCCTCCATTCAACCCGAGTACAATGAAGGCGGTGGATGGTTAAACGATGCAGCGTGACAATAGCCCCCTAAACAAACCCAGAAAGGGGCGGTCAGGTAGATTTTTATTGGAACTTGATGTTGCTGCAGCTGACAAACTGTCCATTACTCATCCTGCCTCTGCACGGCTGCCTCGGCCTTGGCGGAGTACAGTAAGAACGTCGGCTCTTTATATAAAGTGCGTGGGAAGGCACACACGTCAACTTTACACAACATCCAGGGCAAAAGTCCAAAACTAAATGGTGCTCGTTTAAAATCCGATTCATCACACCTTTGAATTTTGATTAATTGCACTTAATTACTGGCTTTGCATAATTTACGTTAACTTTAAAAAAAAAAAGACCTCATTATTTGGACACAAATGCTAGTTTTTTAATTTCATACATAATTAGTGTTGTCCCGATACCAATATGTTGGTACCAAAATGTATTTCGATACTTTTCAGTACTTTTCTAAATAAAGGGGACCATGAAAATGGCATTATTGGCTTTATTTTATGTTTTTTATTGTAAGTTTGTCCTTAAATAAAATAGTGAACATACTAGACAACTTGTCTTTTAGTAGTAAGTAAGCAAACAAAGGCTCCTAATTAGTCTGCTGACGTATGCAGTAACATATTGTGTCATTCCCCATTCTATTATTTTGTCAACTTTAAGGACAAGTGGTAGAAAAGGAATTATTAATCTGGTTGTTCATTTACTGTTAATATCTGCTTACCGCATTTTTCGGAGTATAAGTCGCACTGGCCCATACTTGACAACCTTGAGACCTCCGATTTCGGGAGGTGGTTGGGGGTGTGGTTAAGAGGGGAGGAGTATATTTACAGCTAGAATTCACCAAGTCAAATATTTCATATATATATATATATACATGCATATATATATATATATATATATATATATATATATATATATACATACAAGAAATACTTGACTTTCAGTGAATTCTAGCTATAAATATATATTTCTTTTATTATATATAAGAAATACTAGGTCAAGTATTTCTTTATATATATATATATATATATATATATATATATATACAAGAAATACTTGACTTTCAGTGAATTCTAGCTATAAATATATATTTATTTTATTATATTTATATATATATATATATATACATATATATATATACACACTTATATATATATATGCATATATATATATATACGCATATATATATATATATATATATATATATATATATATATATATATATATATATGTATATATATATATATATATATATCAATAAGAGAAATACTTGAATTTCAGTGTTCATTTATTTACACATATACACACACATAACACTCATCTACTCATTGAGTTAAGGGTTGAATTGTCCATCCTTGTTCTATTCTGTCACTATTTTTATAACCATGCTGAACACCCTCTCTGATGAAGCATTGCTGTGTGGCACGCACAAAAGTGCTTTCATCAAATGCACTAGATGGCAGTATTGTCCTGTTTAAGAGTGTCACAACATTGCTGTTTACGGCAGACGAACTGCTTTACGGTAGACGAAAACGTGACTGCTGTTGTTGTGTGTTGTTACCGCGCTGGGAGGACGTTAATGAAACTGCCTAACAATAAACCCACATAAGAAACCAAGAACTTGCCCTCCATCATTCTACAGTTATAACGTGATTGGGCAGGTCCGCTGTTTATATTGTGGGAAAGCGGACTCAGGTCCGCATGGACCTGAGTCCGCCTGAATTTCGGGAGATTTTCGGGAGAAAATTTGTCCCGGGAGGTTTTCGGGAGAGGCGCTGAATTTCGGGAGTCTCCCGGAAAATCCGGGAGGGTTGGCAAGTATGCACCGGCCAAAAATGCATAATAAAGAAGGGAAAAAAACATATATAAGTCGCACTGGAGTATAAGTCGCGTTTTTGGGGGAAATGTATTTGATAAAACCCAACACCAAGAATCGACATTTGAAAGGCAATTTAAAATAAATAAAGAATAGTGAACAACAGGCTGAATTAGTGTACGTTATATGAGGCATAAATAACCAACTGAGAACGTTCCTGGTACATTAACGTAACATATTATGGTAAGAGTCATTCAAATAACTATAACATATAGAACATGCTATACGTTTACCAAACAATCTGTCACTCCTAATGGCTAAATCCCATGAAATCTTATACGTCTAGTCTCTTACGTGAATGAGCTAAATAATATTATTTGATATTTTACGGTAATGTGTTAATCATTTCACACATAAATCGCTCCTGAGTATAAGTCGCACCCCCGGCCAAACTATGAAAAAAACTGCGATTTATAGTCCAAATAATACGGTACTTTTTCTTTTAACATGTTCTATCTACACTTCTTTTAATATGTAATAATCACCTATTCTTCTGTTGTTTGATACTTTACATTAGTTTTGGATGATACCACACATTTGGTATCAATCCGATACCAAGTCGTTACAGGATCATACATTGGTCATATTCAAAGTCCTCATGTGTCCAGGGACATATTTCCTGAGTTTATAAACATAATATACATTTAAAAAAACGAAAGAAAATTTTGTGATGCTAAAAAATATCGATGTAATCATAGCAGTATCGACTATACGCTCCTGTACTTGGTATCATTACAGTGGATGTTAGGTGTAGATCCACCAATGGCGTTTGTTTACATTGTGACGCCGGTGAGCTACGGTGTGTAGTGAAGCATGTTTCGCTATTCCTCGTCCTGCAGGGATGATACTTGTAAGAAACTTACTTTATTTGTCGCCATGGAGGCGAGGTGATATTGTTTAATTTTACGTGAATCGGTACCCAGTAGTACCAACGGATACCAACCTATAAATGTACGGACTTCGATACTTTAATCAGAGCTCACCTACATTGTCCTCTCTAGTGTACAATAACAGAACTCGCATTGAGAGGACTTTTTGTGTTTTTACCATAATTTCCGAACTATAGAAAGCTGAATTGTTATTAGCGGAAACAAAGCTAGCTAGTGGCTAGCATTCGCTAAACGACCGAATGGATTTTTTTTTTTGGACAGCTACATTTTAGAAGAAAAAACATGTTTCCATATATTAGTCGTACAGGACTATAAGCTGCAGATATACGTTGTGAAATTAGTTATTTACACAGATACATTTTGGAAATGTCTATTTACATACCTTAATTGTTTCCAAAATAGTGTTTGTCATGGTCATTGTCATGGACTCACTAGCTGCACAAACTAGCTCTCCAATCAGCTAAACCGACTCAACGGTGACATTTTGGTGGTTTTACTTAGGAATGTGTGAAACTGAAACAATACTGAAAAAATGCTATTGTAAGTTAATAATACTAACACAGACTTGTAAATATGTTAGCATATCAGCTAATGCTATTGACGCTAGCATGATTACATTACGAGTAGAGATGTCCGATAATATCGGCCGATAAATGCTTCAAAATGTAATATCGGAAATTATCGGTATCGGTTTCAAAAAGTAAAATGTATGACTTTTTAAAACGCCGCTGTACGGAGTGGTACACGGACATAGGGAGAAGTACAGAGCGCCAATAAACCTTAAAGGCACTGCCTTTGCGTGCCGGCCCAGTCAAATAATACCTACGGCTTTTCACACACAAACAAGTGAATGCAAAGCATACTTGGTCAACCATACAGGTCACACTGAGGGTGGCCGTATAAACAACTTTAACACCGTTACAAATATGTGCCACACTATGAACCCGCACCAAACAAGAATGACAAACACATTTCGGGAGAACATTCGCACCGTAACACAATATAAACACAACAGAACAAATACCCAGAACCCCTTGCAGCACTAACTCTTCCGGGACGCTACAATATACACCCCCCGCCACCCCCCCCAAATCGACCTCGCCCCCCCAACCCCACCCACCTCAACCTCCTCATGCTCTCTCAGGGAGAGCATGTCCCAAATTCCAAGCTGCTGTTTTGAGGCAAGTTAAAAAAAAATAATGCACTTTGTGACTTCAATAATAAATATGGCAGTGCCATGTTGGCACTTTTTTTCCATAACTTGAGTTGATTTATTTTGGAAAACCTTGTTACATTGTTTAATGCATCCAGCGGGGCATCACAACAAAATTAGGCATAATAATGTGTTAATTCCACGACTGTATATATCGGTATCGGTTGGTATCGGAATCGGTAATTAAGAGTTGAACAATATCGGAATATCAGATATCGGCAAAAAAGCCATTATCGGACATCTCTAATTACGAGAGCACATACATGTGCATAAAAACACGCACAGGACGGTTTAAGAAAGTATGAATTGTTTTAGTTACACC
>NC_084577.2:19200086-19282586 GCF_033978685.3 Nerophis lumbriciformis | reverse complement strand
CCTGGACCTGATGAGAAGGAGCTGAATAAAGGACCAGTGGACCCAAGGATCCTGGCGGGAACTTAGTTTCTCAATGGTGTACCGTAAGCCGACACAAGCTTTATGCGCTCTCTCTCTCTCTGCGTTTTCCCTCTGTGTCTGACATTCTTGTTTGTTCTCCCGTAGTTCCTTCCCTAGTCTTCCGTTGTTTTCCCCTGTGGACTTTGGACTGCCTTCCTCGATCCTTGACCCTCACCCAGACACGGATCTTGTCACTCCTCTCCTGCCCTGGACCGCCTACCTGCCCCACGGACTGCCTCGTTCCTTCGCTCTAAACACTTGGTAACACACCTCAGCTAACTACACACATTGCCTCACACGCACACACACTCTTGGGTTTTGACACTCTCCATTTCCTTAGTGTAGTTTATTAGTTAGTATTGTTTATTATATATATATATATATATATATATATATATATATATATATATATATATATATATATATATATATTGACTATATATATAATAAATTATTGAACATTACTGCCCCCTGGTGTCTGAGCCGTCATCTCCCTCTGCAAACATAACAGAAAAACTCAGAATCTCACCAAGTTTGTATTTCTTATTCCTAGTCAAAATATTTCAACAAACTTACACAATAACCAAGGTGCATATACACATTTTGAAATGAGTTATTAACGCAGAAATATTCTGTAAATGTTTATTTACATGCCTTAATTGTTTCCAAACGGTGTCTGTGACACGGCAGTAAAATGAATGAACAAACAAAACAGAAGTCATCGTCATAGACCCACTAGCTGCGTAAGCTCGCTCTCCAATCCATCACTCCACGGTGATGTTTTGGTGGATTTACTGAGGAATTTGTGAAACTGAAACAATACAAAAAGAATGAAAATAACTTGAACATGTGTTAGCCTATTTGCAAATGTTGGCTTGATTACATTACGATAACATAAATAGTACACTATGCATGAAAACACTACAATCAAACATGTGACGGTTTAGTTAGAATGAATTGTTTTAGTCATATTGTAAAACTGACAAACGTTGCTCGGAGTGAAAAACGAAGAATCTATACAAGAAGAAACGCTTTGGATGACTAGTAGACAGAACGGCACGTGTACATCCGGTTCAAGGCACTAAACAGATACATTTTGGTACCAGTACCAACATATTGGTATCGGGACAACACTAATAGACACTTCTATCATGTGTTGTCTTCATTATAAGACTTATAATTGAAGCTTTTCATTTTTTGCGGTTCCAGACAGATTTTTTTTTTTTTATTTTTGGTCCAATATGGCTCTTTCAACGTTTTGGCTTGCCGACCCCTGGTATAGTGAGAGCACGCGCAACTGATTGCGCAACCTTCCTCTCCACCAGTGCACCAGCAAACACAGCAGGTGGTCATTCAATGGTGTCGAATGTGTGCGACGCACAAGTGGGTGCTAATTTGCCATAACGGCTGCCGAGCGCTCGTTATGATCCGCCACCGAGCAGGCCACCCCTGAAATTGAATGAGGCATGCGCAATAACGCACATTAGGCTCGCTTTTTTCTGCAGCCGCCGCACGGAGGATGTTTGCAGAAAGTAAAACAACTTTTTCATGGTGGAAAATCCCACGCTGCACAATTTAGATGAAAAGCAGGAACTGAAACTGGTGCGCGCACGTGACGGGAAATAATGCTGCGCTTTGCTTCATGTGGATGCTCCAGCCTCCAAATGGGCCATCGATTGAAGCTGTCAACTCACTGCACGATTTCCTGCGCCGCGTCTCCGACTTATGCGTGTCACACCTCGCCTGTTGTCATCCAGCCTTACCTTGAGAGGTCTGGAGTGGTCTTTTGCAGCAGGGGTTCTTCACCTTTTTGACCCCGGGGCCCAATTTTCCACAACAGCGGGGCCCTGGGCCCACTCAAATATTAACATAATGATTTTAATCATGTTCAATAACTAGATCAGGTGTCGGCAACCCAAAATGTTGAAAGAGCCATATTGGACCAAAAATACAAAAACACATCTGTCTGGAGCCGCAAAAAATTAAAAGCCATATTACATACAGATAGTGTGTCATGAGATATAAATTGAATTAAGATGACTTAAAGGAAACTAAATGAGCTCAAATATACCTACAAATGAGGCATAATGATGCAATATGTACATATAGCTAGCCTCAATAGCATGTTAGCATCGATTAGCTTGCAGTCATGCAGTGACCAAATATGCCTGATTAGCACTCCACACAAGTCAATAACATCAACAAAACTCACCTTTGTGGGTTCATGCACAACGTTAAAAGCTTGGTGGACAAAATGAGACAGAAAAAGATGTGGCATAAAACACGTCCTAGAAAGTCGGAGAAGGTTATACATGTAAACAAACTATGGTGAGTTCAAGGACCGCCAAAATTAGTAGGACAAAACGGCGCCCGCCAAATACTCGAATCAGTGAAGCATATTTAATATAAACAGTGTGATTTATAACAATTAGGGGGGTTTGTGTCATGTTTGTCCTCCTACAGAAACCATATTAAAACAAAAAATATATATTTTTCCCCTCATCTTTTTCCATTTTTCATACATTTTCGAAAAAGCACCAGAGAGCCACTAGGGCGGCGCTAAAGAGCCGCATGCGGCTCTAGAGCCGTGGGTTGCCGACCCCTGAATTAGATGAAGCAATTATTGTAAAAAACAAATGCCTGCGGATGCTCCAATGCCGATGGAATAAATGTAAAAATAGTTTGAATGTTGATGAGCTGACGCTAAATAGAAATATTAATGGTTTGAATAGAAATGGTTTGAATGTGAAATACTGTATTTTTCGGAGTATAAGTCGCTCCGGAGTATAAGTCGCACCGGCCGAAAATGCATAATAAAGAAGGAAAAAAACATATATAAATCGCACTGGAGTATAAGTCGCATTTTTGGGGGAAATGTATTTGATAAAACCCAACACCAAGAATAGACATTTGAAAGGCAATTTAAAATAAATAAAGAATAGTGAACAACAGGCTGAATAAGTGTACGTTATATGAGGCATAAATAACCAACTGAGAACGTGCCTGGTATGTTAAAGGGGAACATTATCACAATTTCAGACTGGTTAAAACCATTAAAAATCAGTTCCCAGTGGCTTATTATATTTTTCAAAGTTTTTTTCAAAATTTTACCCATCACGCAATATCCCTAAAAAAAGCTTCAAAGTGCCTGATTTTAACTATCGTTATAAACACCCGTCCATTTTCCGGTGACGTCACATAGTGAAGCCAACACAAACAAACATGGCGGAAAGAACAGCAAGCTATAGCGACATTAGCTCGGATTCAAACTCGGATTTCAGCGGCTTAAGCGATTCAAAAGATTACGCATGTATTGAAACGGATAGTTGTAGTGTGGAGGCAGGTAGCAAAAACGAAATTGAAGAAGAAACTGAAGCTATTGAGCTATATCGGTTTGAACCGTATGTAAGCGAAACCGACGAAAACGATACGACAGCCAGCGACACGGGAGAAAGCGAGGACAAATTCGGCGATCGCCTTCTAACCAACGATTGGTATGTGTTTGTTTGGCATTAAAGGAAACTAACAACTATGAACTAGGTTTACAGCATATGAAATACATTTGGCAACAACATGCACTTTGAGAGTGCAGACAGCCCAATTTTCATCAATTCATATATTCTGTAGACATACCCTCATCCGCGCTCTTTTCCTGAAAGCTGATCTGTCCAGTTTTGGAGTTGATGTCAGCAGGCCAGGGAAGCTAGGGTCGATATTCTTCTTTTGATCATCTTCGGTGGCATAAGGGACGATGTGAGCCAAGACATCCAGAGGGTTTAGCTCGCTCGTCTGCGGGAACAAACTGCCGCCATTGCTCGCCGTGCTACCGAGGTCCTTTGTCCCTGAATTGCTCACACACTCCGGCAGATTCAATGGGGGTCTGGCGGCAGATTTCTTTGACTTTATTGTTGGAAATGCATCTGCTTTGAGTGTCGCAGGATATCCACACATTCTTGCCATCTCTGTCGTAGCATAGCTTTCGTCGGTAAAGTGTGCGGAACAAACGTCCAATTTCTTGCCACTTTCGCATCTTTGGGCCACTGGTGCAACTTGAATCCGTCCCTGTTCGTGTTGTTACACCCTCCGACAACACACCGACGAGGCATGATGTCTCCAAGGTACGGAAAACAGTCGATAAAACGGAAAATAACAGAGCTGATTTGACTCGGTGTTTGAGAAAATGGCGGATTGCTTCCCGATGTGACGCCACGTTGTGACGTCATCGCTCCGAGAGCGAATATTAGAAAGGCGTTTAATTCGCCAAAATTCACCCATTTAGAGTTCGGAAATCGGTTAAAAAAATATATGGTCTTTTTTCTGCAACATCAAGGTGTATATTGACGCTTACATAGGTCTGGTGATAATGTTCCCCTTTAACGTAACATATTATGATAAGAGTCATTCAAATAACTATAACATATAGAACATGCTATACGTTTACCAAACAATCTGTCACTCCTAATCTCTAAATCCCATGAAATCTTATACGTCTAGTCTCTTACATGAATGAGCTAAATAATATTATTTGATATTTTACGGTAATGTGTTAATAATTTCACACATAAGTCGCTCCTGAGTATAAGTTGCACCCCCGGTCGTACAAACTATGAAAAAAACTGACTTATAATCCGAAAAATACGGTAGTTTAAAGGTAAAAAAATGTTTTGGGGGGTGAAAAAGCATAAGCTGTGCTCTAATGTATTATAAGTTTTTTTTAAATCCTAAATGTTGGTATAGTAAGAAGAGTTGGCATACTTTAGCAGGTTAGAAAATACAGAATCTATTAACTTAGCTAAAATACTAGCGTTAAAAAAAATTAGGAGTAAAGCTAGCATAGTTTTAACATGGCGCCAAGTAAAAAAACAAATCCGATGTTAGTAGGTTAAAATGTATAAAAGGAGCTAAAATGCTAGCATGACAACATTTTATGCTGGTGTTAGCATAAGAACACCTAGCGTACTTCTAAGATGGCGGCAAGTACCGAAATTCATGTTTACTTGGTTAAAATTACAAAATTAGTTAAATTATAAGATGGCAGCAAATAACGAAACCCATGACTATTAGGTTAAAACGTCCAATTCGAGATAAAATGCTAGCATAACATGTTAGCAGGTTAACATTATCATGGTAACAGGGGAACAGCTAGCATACTTCTAAGATGGCACCAAGTTACGAAATCTATGATTATCAGGTTAAAACGTACAAAATTAGCTAAAATGCTAGCATAAAACGTTAGCATGTTAACATTATCATGGTAACTGGGGAACAGCTAGCATACTTCTTAGATGGCACCCAGTGACGAAATCCCTGATTATTAGGTTAAAACGTACAAATTAACTAAAACGATAGTATAAAACCTTAGCATGCTAACATTATCATGGTAACGGAAAAAGCGATCATACTCCTAAAACGGCACCAAATTACGAAATCCCTGATTATTAGGTTAAAATGTACAAAATTAGCTAAAATGCCAGCATAAAACATTAGCATGCTAACATTATCATGGTAACAGGAGAACATCTAGCATACTTCTAAGACAGCACCCAGTAACAAAATCCCTGATTATTAGGTTAAAACTTACAAATTAGCTAAAATGCCAGCATAAAACATGAGCATGCTAACATCATCATGGTAACGGAAACAGCAAGCATACTTCTAAGATGGCACCAAGTAACGAAATCTATGATTATTAGGTTAAAACGTACAAATTTAGCTAAAATACTAGCATAAAACGTTAGCATGCTAACATTATCATGGCAACAGGGGAACATCTAGCATACTCCAATTAACGAAATCCATGATTTTTAGGTAAAAATGTACGAAATTAGATAAAATGCTAGCATAAAACATGAGCATGCTAATATCCTCATGGTAACAGAGGAACAGCTAACATACTTCTAAGATGGCACCAAATAATAAAATCCTTGATTATAACTTTAAAACATCTGATATTAACTAAAATGCTAGCATAAAATGTTAGCATGCTAACATTATCATGGAAACAGGGGAACATCTAGCATTCTCCTAAAATGTCACCAAGTAACAAAATCCATGATTATTAGGTTCAAACCTACACAATTAGCCAAAATGCTAGCATAAAACGTTAGCATGTAAATGTTAGCATGTCAATCAATCAATCAATGTTTATTTATATAGCCCTAAATCACAAGTGTCTCAAAGGGCTGCACAAGCCACAACGACATCCTCGGTACAAAGCCCACATAAGGGCAAGGAAAAACTCACCCCAGTGGGACGTCGATGTGAATGACTATGAGAAACCTTGGAGAGGACTGCATATGTGGGTAACCCCCCCCCCCCCCCCCCCTCTAGGGGAGACCGAAAGCAATGTCAACAAACATGGACCACAGCTGAGAAACATCATCTCCTATGGTTGAGAAAGACTGAAGTCATGTTCAGAGATGTTATGGACTATGGTCTTTAGGTGGTTGAGTACAGTACTCAGATGTTATGGACTATGGTCTTTAAGTGGTTGACTACAGTACTCAGATGGTATGGACTATGGTCTTTATGTGGTTGAGTACATTACTCAGATGTTATGGACTATGGTCTTTAGGTGGTTGAGTACAGTATTCAGATGTTATGGACTACGGCCTTTAGATGGTTGAGTACAGTACTCAGCTGTTATGGACTATGGTATTTAGGTGGTTGAGTACAGTACTCAGATGTTATGGACTATGGTCTTTAAGTGGTTGAGTACAGTACTCAGATGTTATGGACTATGGTCTTTAGGTTGTTGAGTACAGTACTCAGATGTTATGGACTATGGTCTTTAGGTTGTTGAGTACAGTACTCAGATGTTATGGACTATGCTCTTTAGATGGTTGAGTACAGTACTCAAATGTTATGGACTATGGTCTTTAGGTGGTTGAGTACAGTACTCAGATGTAATGGACTATGCTCTTTAGATGCTTGAGTACAGTACTCAGATGTAATGGACTGTGCTCTTTAGATGGTTGAGTACAGTACTCAAAGGTTATGGACTATGGTCTTTAGGTGGTTGAGTACAGTACTCAGATGTAATGGACTATGCTCTTTAGATGGTTGAGTACAGTACTCAGATGTAATGGACTGTGCTCTTTAGATGGTTGAGTACAGTACTCAAAGGTTATGGACTATGGTCTTTAGGTGGTTGAGTACAGTACTCAGATGTTATGGACTATGGTCTTTAGGTGGTTGAGTACAGTACTCAGATGTTATGGACTATGGTCTGTATGTGGTTGAGTACATTACTCAGCTGTTATGGACTATGGTCTTTAGGTGGTTGAGTACAGTACTCAGATGTTATGGACTATGGTCTTTAGGTGGTTGAGTACAGTATTCAGATGTTATGGACTACGGCCTTTAGGTTGTTGAGTACAGTACTCAGATGTTATGGACTATGGTCTTTAAGTGGTTGACTACAGTACTTAGATGGTATGGACTATGGTCTTTAGGTGGTTGAGTACAGTACTCAGATGTTATGTACTATGGTCTTTAGGTGGTTGAGTACAGTATTCAGATGTTATGGACTATGGTCTTTAGGTGGTTGAGTACAGTACTCAGATGTTATGGACTATGGTCTTTAAGTGGTTGAGTACAGTACTCAGATGTTATGGACTATGGTATTTAGGTGGTTGAGTACAGTACTCAGATGTTATGGACTATGGTCTTTAGGTGGTTGAGTGCAGTACTCAGATGTTATGGACTATGGTCTTTAGGTGGTTGAGTGCAGTACTCAGATGTTATGGACTATGGTCTTTAGGTGGTTGAGTGCAGTATTTAGATGTTATGGACTATGGTCTTTAGGTGGTTGAGTACAGTACTCAGATGTAATGGACTATGGTCTTTAGGTGGTTGAGTGCAGTATTTAGATGTTATGGACTATGGTCTTTAGGTGGTTGAGTACAGTACTCAGATGTAATGGACTATGGTCTTTAGGTGGTTGAGTACAGTACTCAGATGATATGGACCATGGTCTTTAGGTGGTTGAGTACAGTACTCGGATGTTATGGACTATGGTCTTTAAGTGGTTGACTACAGTACCCAGATGGTATGGACTATGGTCTTTATGTGGTTGAGTACATTACTCAGATGTTATGGACTATGGTCTTTAAGTGGTTGAGTACAGTACTCAGATGTTATGGACTATGGTCTTTAGGTTGTTGAGTACAGTACTCAGATGTTATGGACTATGCTCTTTAGATGGTTGAGTAGAGTACTCAGATGTTATGGACTATGGTCTGTATGTGGTTGAGTACATTACTCAGATGTTATGGACTATGGTCTTTAGGTGGTTGAGTACAGTACTCAGATGTAATGGACTGTGCTCTTTAGATGGTTGAGTACAGTACTCAAATGTTATGGACTATGGTCTTTAGGTGGTTGAGTACAGTACTCAGATGTAATGGACTATGCTCTTTAGATGGTTGAGTACAGTACTCAGATGTAATGGACTGTGCTCTTTAGATGGTTGAGTACAGTACTCAAATGTTATGGACTATGGTCTTTAGGTGGTTGAGTACAGTACTCAGATGTTATGGACTATGGTCTTTAGGTGGTTGAGTACAGTACTCAGATGTTATGTACTATGGTCTTTAGGTGGTTGAGTACAGTATTCAGATGTTATGGACTATGGTCTTTAGGTGGTTGAGTACAGTACTCAGATGTTATGGACTATGGTCTTTAAGTGGTTGAGTACAGTACTCAGATGTTATGGACTATGGTATTTAGGTGGTTGAGTACAGTACTCAGATGTTATGGACTATGGTCTTTAGGTGGTTGAGTACAGTACTCAGATGTAATGGACTATGGTCTTTAGGTGGTTGAGTACAGTACTCAGATGTTATGGATAAGGTATTTAGGTGGTTGAGTACAGTACTCAGATGTTATGGACTATGGTCTTTAGGTGGTAGAGTACAGAAGTGTGCTCCCTAGTCCCAGGAGTGACTTGTAGGAGTGGAGTTTGGCCACAGACAACATTAGTCACTCCTGTTAATGAACACTGAGTGGATGAGTCCAATGAGGCTGATGTTTATGAAACACAGTACAAGTGTTGTTGAAGGAAAAACACTTGATATTAAAACATTGATCACGTGTGCAGAAAAGTAGGAAATATAGAACAATATGCCAGAAACGGCATGAATATTAGAGTTTGATGAAGACGATGCAGAGCTTCCTGCCCGCCCACATGACGCATGACAGCCTTTTATGCAATGAAGAGAAATCAATACTGACAGAAGCAAGAGGATTTATACTCTGCAAAATAACATTTAACTATTTCTGGACTGAACATGTCACAAATCTAATACATGTTTAAATAAAAAAAAGTCCTGCTAATTTCAAGATATAGAAATCTTAATTTAGGATGCCTAATCAAGTAAAATTATCTGCCTGGTTACTTCCACTAGTTTCTATATATATATATATATCCATCCATTTTTTACCGCTTGTCCCGTTCGGGGTGCTGGAGTCTCTCTCTCTCTCGCTCTCTCATACAGTGTATATATATATATATATATATATATATATATATATATATATATATATATATATATATACATATATATATATATATATACAAACCCCGTTTCCACATGAGTTGGGAAATTGTGTTAGATGTAAATATAAACGGAATACAATGATTTGCAAATCCTTTTCAACCCATATTCAATTGAATGCACTACAAAGACAAGATATTTGATGTTCAAACTCAAACTTTTTTTTTTTTTTGCAAATAATAATTAACTTAGAATTTCATGGCTGCAACACATGCCAACGTAGTTGGGAAAGGGCATGTTCACCACTGTGTTACATCACCTTTTCTTTTAACAACACTCAATAAACGATTGGGAACTGAGGAAACTAATTGTTGAAGCTTTGAACGTGGAATTCTTTCCCATTCTTGTTTTATGTAGAGCTTCAGTCGCTCAACAGTCCGGGGTCTCCGCTGTCGTATTTTACGCTTCATAATACACCACACATTTTCGATGGGAGACAGGTCTGGACTGCAGGCGGACCAAGGAAAGTACTCGCACTCTTTTTTTATGAAGCCACGCTGTTGTAACACGTGCTGAATGTGGCTTGGCATTGTCTTGCTGAAATAAGCACGGGCGTCCATGAAAAAGACGGCGCTTAGATGGCAGCATATGTTGTTCCAAAACCTGTATGTACCTTTCAGCATTAATGATGCCTTCACAGATGTGTAAGTTACCCATGCCTTGGGCATTAATGCACCCCCCATACCATCACAAATGCTGGCTTTTGGACTTTGCGTCGATAACAGTCTGGATGGTTTGCTTCCCCTTTGGTCCGGATGACACGATGTCCAATATTTCCAAAAACAATTTGAAATGTGGACTTGTCAGACCACAGAACACTTTTCCACTTTGCATCAGTCCATCTTAGATGATCTCGGGCCCAGAGAAGCCGGCAGAGTTTCTGGATGTTGTTGATAAATGGCTTTCACTTTGCATAGTAGAGCTTTAACTTGCACTTACAGATGTAGGGACGAACTGTATTTAGTGACAGTTGTTTTCTGAAGTGTTCCTGAGCCCATGTGGTGATATCCTTTAGAGATTGATGTCGGTTTTTGATACATTGCCGTCTGAGGGATCGAAGGTCACGGTCATTCAATGTTGGTTTCCGGCCATGCCGCTTACGTGGAGTGATTTCTCCAGATTCTCTGAACCTTTTGATGATATTATGGACCGTAGATGGTGAAATCCCTAAATTTCTTGCAATTGCACTTTGAGAAAATTTGCTCACGCAGTTGTGGACAAAGGGGTGTACCTCGCCCCATCCTTTCTTGTGAAAGACTGAGCATTTTTTGGGAAGCTGTTTTCATACCCAATCATGGCACCCACCTGTTCCCAATTAGCCTGCACACCTGTGGGATGTTCCAAATAAGTGTTTGATGAGCATTCCTCAACTTTATTAGTATTTATTGCCACTTTTCCCAATTTCTTTGTCACGTGTTGCTGGCATCAAATTCTAAAGTTAATGATTATTTGCACACAAAAAAAAGTTTATCAGTTTGAACATCAAATGTTGTCTTTGTAGCATATTCAACTGAATATGGGTTGAAAATGATTTGCAAATCATTGTATTCCGTTTATATTTACATCTAACACAATTTCCCAACTCATATGGAAACGGGGTTTGTATATACATATATATGTGTGTGTACATACATATATATATATATATATATATCTATATATCTATATATATATATATATATACATATATGTGTGTGTATATATATACACACACATATATATATATATATATATATATATATATATATATATATATATATATATATATATAGATATATATATACATATATGTGTGTGTATATATATATACACACACACACACACACATATATATATATATATATATATATATATATATAATTCTTGGCCATTCTTCAGAGAATATGAATGATAACACAAAAACCTTTCTTCCACTCATGCTTAATGGTTGTGTGAAGCTATTTATTGACAAACAACTGTGTTTACTCTTTTTAAATCAAAATGACACAAGAAAGTACCCAAATGACCCTGATCAAAAGTTTACATACCCCAGTGACTTTGATCCGATAACATGCACAAAAGTTGACACAAAGAGGTTTGAATGGCTAATCAAGGTTCCAATCCTCACCTGTGACATGTTTGTTTGTAATTAATGTGTGTATAAAAGGTCAGTGAGTTTCGGAGCTTTTGAGCATCTTTCCTCCAGTGCTGCACAGATGTTTCTGGATTCTGAGTCATGGGGAAGGCAAAATAATTGTCAAAGGATCTGCGAGAAAATGTAATTGAACTGCATATAACAGGAAAAGGGCATGAAAAGATATCCAAGGAAATGAGAATGCCAATCAGCAGTGTTCAAACGCTGATTAAGAAGTAGAAAATGAGGGATTCAGGTAGACCAGCAAAGATTTCAGCCACAACTGCCAGGAAAATTGTTTGAGATGCAAAGAAAAATCCACAAATAACTTCAGCTGAAATACAAGACTATCTGAAAAATTGTGGTGTGGCTGTTTCAAGATGCACAATAAGGAGGCACTTGAAGAAAAATGGGCTGCATGGTCGAGTCGCCAGAAGAAAGCCATTTCTGCGCAAATGTCACAAAGAATCCCGCTCACATTACGCCAAACAGCACAGAGACAAGCCTCAAAACTTCTGGAACAAAGTAATTTGGAGTGATGGCTCACTCACCCACACCCATATACATACATAAATATATATACACACATATACATATATAAATATATACATACATACATACACACACACAGACTGTAGTATTTCCCCCGTATTTTTTTTTTTTTTTTTAACCAAACACTAAATATATCCAAACATTTAAAAAAGTCAAACACAAATTAAAGCTGCAAGCAGCGATGGACGGGACCGACTTTGACGGCACATAAAATCCAAACCGGAGCAGTAATTAAAAGTTTTTGGTCAACTTTTAATCAGAAGGGTTCAATCTCTCTCCTCTGCTAGTTTGAAGCCGACACGACAAACGCGCTCAGAGGAGATAATGTTTGAAAAAAGGTGACCGGTTTTTACAAAACTTTTGTTTTGAAGGGGGAATTACACACTTCCTGTTGATTTTTGCTGGGGGTTGTCAATGAATGATATGTAGGTCTAAGTGAGACCTACATAGAAATTTTTGTTTCATGTCTCTACAACATTCGTACTGGAAGTTACACGCAGTTTTGTCGGAGTTTTCTTCCTAGGAGCAGTTGTGTCTGTGTTTTCTTCCTAGGGGGCGCTAGAATGCAATTTTGAGTTTTGGGGTCGGGTTTTTTATTAGATCGCAATTTTTGCCAGTCCTGATGTGTGTGTCCAGTTTGGTGAGTTTTGAAGCATGTCAATTTACAGCTCAAAGAGGCAAAAGTGACTGTTTTTTCTAAACTTTTGTTTTGAAGTGGGAATTGCCAAATTTCTGTTGATTTTTGCTGAAGGATGTCAATGTATGAAATCTAGGTCTAAATCAGACCTACATAAAGGTTTTGTTTCATGTCTCTACGACATTTCTACCGGACGTTACAAGTAGTTTTGTCTGTGTTTTTTCCTAGGGGGCGCGAGAGCGCAATTTTGAGTTTTGGGGTTTGTTTTTTTTATTAGATGGCAATTTTCGCCAGTCCTGATGTGTGTCAAATATGGTGAGTTTTGAAGCATGTTAAGGGGGTCAAATTACAGCTCAAAGAGGCGGCGGAATAATAATAATAAAACCTTACAATTACAATAGGGTCCTCTGTCCCAAAGGGACATTGCGGTCCCTAATAAATATGTTTAATTATTTTTTTTATTTGTTTTACTTTGGGCGTCCCGTTGGCCGTAGTTTGGGGACCCCTGGTATGGTTTGTAGTATGCTTTTTGGTGCGCCCAAAAAGGTGTTAAAACTGTAAGTATCACACTTAAAACGCATCAGATGTTTGATTGTAACGTGCATCTTAGTTGTCGTTTTCATTAACAAATTTGGAGGGGTTGACATTATAATGTAAAATTGCTAATGCTAATCTGTAGCATGTCAACAGCCAAGCAAATGCATATTAGCATCATGCTAGCACATGTCTTACTTTATTTACGTCAGAGCATTTTTTTGAGTCAGTTACTTTGTTTGCATTGAAAATGGCAACATCACCTCGAGGTAGTTTATCGGAGTCCGCTCTCAGTGCTGCTGGAGTGACTGCCCAAGTGCGAAGAGCTGACTGAGTCGGCAACAACCGGGCGCAACCCATGTACCCAAACATGGCACTGTTGGCTTTTACGTGAATCTGTGCTCGGTAGGTCTGTGCCAAAAAAAAACGTTAAAGGGCAACATTATCACCAGACCTATGTAAGCGTCAATATATACCTTGATGTTGCAGAAAAAAGACCATATATTTTTTTAACCGATTTACGAACTCTAAATGGGTGAATTTTGGCGAATTAAACGCCTTTCTAATATTCGCTCTCGGAGCGATGACGTCACAATGTGACGTCGCATCAGGAAGCAATCCGCCATTTTCTCAAACACCGAGTCAAATCAGCTCTGTTATTTTCCGTTTTTTTCGACTGTTTTCCGTACCTTGGAGACATCATGCCTCGCCGGTGTGTTGTCAGAGGGTGTAACAACACGAACAGGGACGGATTCAAGTTGCACCAGTGGCCCAAAGATGCGAAAGTGGCAAGAAATCGGACGTTTGTTCCGCACACTTTACCGACGAAAGCTATACTACGACAGAGATGGCAAGAATGTGTGGATATCCTGCGACACTCAAAGCAGATGCATTTCCAACGATAAAGTCAAAGAAATCTGCCGCCAGACCCCCATTGAATCTGCCAGAGTGTGCTAGCAATTCAGGGACAAAGGACCTCGGTAGCACGGCAAGCAATGGCGGCAGTTTATTCCCGCAGACGAGCGAGCTAAACCCCCTGGATGTCTTGGCTCACACCGTCCCGAAGATGATCAAGAGAAGAATATCGACCCTAGCTTCCCATGCCTGCTGACATGAGGGTATGTCTACAGAATGTATTAATTGATGAAAATTGGGCTTTCTGCACTCTCAAAGTGCATGTTGATGCCAAATGTATTTCATATGCTGTAAACCTAGTTCATAGTTGTTAGTTTCCTTTAATGCCAAACAAACACATACCAATCGTTGGTTAGAAGGCGATCGCCAAATTCGTCCTCGCTTTCTCCCGTGTCGCTGGCTGTCGTGTCGTTTTCGTCGGTTTCGCTTGCATACGGTTCAAACCGGTATGGCTCAATAGCTTCAGTTTCTTCTTCAATTTCGTTTTCGCTACCTGCCTCCACACTACAACCATCCATTTCAATACATGCGTAATCTGTTGAATTGCTTAAGCCGCTGAAATCCGAGTCTGAATCCGAGCTAATGTCGCTATAGCTTGCTGTTCTTTACGCCATGTTTGTTTGTGTTGGCTTCACTATGTGACGTCACAGGAAAATGGACGGGTGGTTAAAATCAGGCACTTTGAAGCTTTTTTTAGGGATATTGCGTGATGGGTAAAATTTTGAAAAAAACTTCGAAAAATATAATAAGCCACTGGGAACTGATTTTTAATGGTTTTAACCATTCTGAAATTGTAATATTAAAATTAACTGAACTCAAGTCAGTATAATAAAGTTTGACTGGAAAAAAATGGAAAAGATTTCTTTAAATCCAGCTTGAGGCCGGGAAGAAAAAAGCACCAGGCTGCATCTCAGACATCATCAGCAGCCGATGTCGGGTCGTTTCATGGACACGCGTTAGAAAGCACATTCGCCTCGCCAGTCTCCTGATAACAAAGCGATCTACGAGGGACACTCATCTGATCATCCGCTCACTCGCACCGCCAACGTTGCCTTTCTGGGGTCTGACAATGCACAACACAATGCAATTGTGTGTGAAAACAGCGTTTAAGACCCACGTCTTGCCTAACAACTTCAAAGAGATACGTTTTTTTCCATATCTCGTTATTATCAAGGAGGCCGATAACCAATATTTAAGGACGATCAATCAATCAATCAAAGTTTATTTATATAGCCCTAAATCACGAGTGTCTCAAAGGGCTGCACAAGCCACGACGACATCCTCGGCTCAGATCCCACATCAGGGCAAGGAAAAACTCAACCCAATGGGCTACAACGATATCAATTTGCAGTTAAAGTTATTTAAACATTTCAGGAAAAAAGTTGTTTATTTAACATTATTTTTTTTAGGAAAGGTGGGACCTCGAGCAACACAATGTTGTGATTAATTTAACGCCAAACACCTTTGTTACGCGTGTCTAGGACAGGGGTGTCAAAGTCAAGGCCCCGGGATGATATTTGATTGGTATTAGAACCGGCCCGCACCAATACTCCATCAGTGTTGGCGCTAGGAATTTTCAATATGGGGTCCCGGGAACCCCATCAAGTCATAAAAATGTGGTCCCTCTTTTTTGTAAGCGTTTTGAAAACAAATGATAAATGTATGCATTATCCTGTTATATCTCACACTCTATATTGTGTTTTGGAAAAAAGTTGTCATAAACGTTAACTAATTAATTAAAAAAATAATACAAAGGAAAAACATTTTTATGCAAATGTATTCCGTTATAAGCATTCATTCACTTTCTTCTTTCCTTCATGCATCTAAACCTGTATTTTATTCTATATTTTTATTATAAAATCTTCAGAATGTGTTTGTTCTATTTTTGACAAAGAAAACTATCTGAAGTTGTATTTATTTTTTAGTTTTAATGCCATGATTTTAATAGTCCGGCCTGCGTGTGCACAGATTTTCCTCCATGCGGCCCCTGAGCTCAAATGAGCATCACATTTGCATTTAAAAGTAAGGGAGATCTCCACATCACAATATCTCGCCGTCTACTCATTTTGTACAATTTAATATTAGTGGATGAATTGATATGTTACGGAGCCCCTAAAAGGACATGGGGGATTTTTTTAATTTTTTTTTTATATATAATTGTATTTTAATTGTTTTAATTTTTTAGACATGTATCTCGTGCACACGAGAAACTTTTTATAAAGTTATTAAAAAAAAATTAAAAAAATGTAAACATTTTTATTTTTTTAGACATGTATCTCGTGTGCATGAGATACCGGTACATGTCTAAAAAAAAATAAAAAAAATAAAAATCAATCAATAAAAGTTTCTCGGGCTCACAAGATAGTTTCTCTTGCGCACGAGGTACATGTCTAAAAAAATAAATAAATAAAATACAATTATAAAATAAAAAAAATTCCCCCATGTCCTTTTAGGGGCTCTGTTTTTTTTAAATTGTCAAATTGTTTTAAATTTGACAATTTTTTTTTTTTTATAACTTTATAAAAGTTTCTTATGCGCACGAGAAACTTTCATATACATGTCTAAAAAAAAAAAAAAAAAAAAAAAAAAAAAATTATAAAAAAAAAAAAGTTAAATGTTCCCCATGTCCCTTTAGGGGCTCCGTAATATGTCATGAGACATGGAAAACTAAATTATATACAAAGAGGATAAAAGGATATTAAATGAGCTCAAATATACCTACAAACGAGGCATAATGAAACAATATGTACATACAGCTAGCCTAAATAGCAGGTTAGCATCGATTAGCTTGCAGTCATGCACTGACTAAATATGCCTGATTAGCACTCCAACAAGTCAATAACATCAACAAAGCTCACCTTTGTGCATTCACGCACAGTATAAAACTTTTGGTGGACAAAATGAGCCAAAGGAGGAGTGGAAGATTTTACATGCGAGTCATACCAAAGACTATAAAAATGGGACCCATTACCTCACTGCTTGGCACTCAGCATCAAGGGTTGGAATTGGGGGTTAAATCACCAAAAATGATTCCTGGGCACGGCCACCGCTGCTGCTCACTGCTCCCCTCATCTCCCAGGGGGTGATCAAGGGTGATGGGTCAAATGCAGAGAATAATTTCGCCACACTTAGTGTGTGTGTGACAATCATTGGTACTTTAACTTTAACTTATGTAAACAAACTGTTGCGCCACAGTCCACACTATGGTGAGTTCAAGAACCGCCGAAATTAGTCGGACAAAACAACGTTCACCAAATACTCTCAGCAGTGAAGCATAAACACGAACATATTAAATAGTGGGCTTTCTAACATTTGGTAAAGGTTTGTGTCATGTTTGTCCTCATACATGACATACTAAAAGCAAAAAAAAAATGTCCATTTGGAATCCTTTTCCAAAAATGCTCCAGGGTTGCTGACCCCCGAACTATACAGATAAAAAGAGGCTGATACCGATATATGTCAAATGGCAAATATCGGCGCCAATAATCAGTCAATGTGTACTCCACACTGACCGATATCATTGGATATCATTTTTAGTGACGACTACCAAACGATCCATGATGTCCGCCCGAGGCAACACACAAACATTTCCCTTATTGAATTGTCACTCTCCAGCTCCCACACAAGCACGTAAGCGCCACATGACTCCCGGACAAAATAATCCCCACATCTGCTCTGCTGAGAGCTGACAAGAGATTAGAACCTGCTGCTTTCGCTGCCTGGTTGCTTCAAGTGCACCAGCAAATGTATGTGGGAAATCCCACATACTGTGAAAACCTGAACACATCACTGATCCACGGTCACGCACATCGCTGTGGTTTAAAAAAAGGACCTGACGTCCGCCAATGCACCTCTGAAACGTGTTCTGACTCGCTCGGGCAACGCCAGCAGGTGGCGCCGCGCTCCAACCAGCAGGCCCTTGCAGAGATTCCAAGGCATGGCGACACCTTAGCAATGAGGCAAAACCGGAATGCTGCTCAACAAGGTTTTTGACGTCATAGCCTGACTACGGATGTATGTACGTATGTGGAGGCCTGACTCACACATTACCACACACACACACATACACACACACACACACACACACTTGTCTTTCTTACCTTCTTGAGACCTCCGAAAATGCCTACCTCTTTAGGACCACCCTTTCTAGATATATAAAGATTTGTATTTACAACATTAATAATATATACATACGATGCAAATATTAAAAAAAAGCTTGTTGTGAAAAATGAGTTGGAATTTCACAAGAAAAAGGTCACAATTTTAAAAGTAAAACTTAGAGTTTGGGCGGTATTATAATAAATATCGTTATTTTACTCTACGCAAGTCGAAATGTTACAAGAAAAACTGAACATGTGTGCAATGTTATGATAGTGTCATGACTTGGTCCTTGGGTTTAGTTTTTCCAGAAGGCAACGGAAAGTTGGCTCGGGCGAGACGGGAATGTGAGTACATATTTTATTTTTTACACTAACAAAGGACAAAAAAAAGAAGCAAACAAAAGGCGCTCACAGTGGAGGTACAAAACTTGGCTATAAACACAAAACTTGCACAAAGGCAGAAACTATGAACAACAAAAAACACTAACTGTGGCATTAATAAACAACAACTTACTTGGCATGGACTAAAGGAGCAGCATGAACGATGGACATGAAACCAAGTGTCAGGAATGTGCAGAGCATAAATGTGGATGTCGCCAGGCTGACCAACAGAAAAAGAAAAGCTTAAATAACACAGACATGATTAACGAAAACAGGTGCGTGACTCAAAACGTGAAACAGGTGCGTGACGTGACAGGTGAAAACTAATGGGTTGCTATGGAAACAAAACAAGGGAGTGAACAACCAGAAACTAAAGAGTCCAATAACTAAACAAAACAAAACATGACTAAAACAAAACATGATTACACAGACATGGCAGATAGAAGTTGGAATGTTACTCAATAACAGTCGCAATTTTACAAGAAAAGCTTAGGATGTTGGCAATTTTATGAAAAGAGTCGTAAATTTACTCGACAAAAGTCACAAGTTAATAAGAAAACTTTAAAATGTTGGCAATATTATAATAATAATAATCGGAATTTTACTTAGCAAAATGACAAAAGTCACCATTTTACTCAAAAAATGTCACTCTTTTACAAGAACAACAACAAAAATTGGCAATATTGTGATAAAAGTCAGAATTTTATATGACAAATGTCACCGTTTTGCATTAAAAAGTAATCATTTTACGAGAAAATATTGCAATATTACAGAAACAGAAAGAATATGAGAAATGGTTCCCAATTTTATAAGAAAAAAGTCGACACATTGTGAGAAAAAATCTTTTTGGGGAATTTTTTGTTTGTAATCGTTTTTTAATCTTCATTATTTACTTCAAATTATTACAGTATATCTCTATATACATATTTATATAAAAAAATTGTTAATACATTTTGGCCAAAGTGGGCGCATTTCAATATCTTACACACACTTGTTATTTCATATGTTGACCAGAGTGGTAGCACTTTTAAAACCGACACACAGTCAATTTGAAAAATCCCTCCTTTTTGGGACCACCCTAATTTTAATAGATTTCACCACCAGGGGTGCAAGTGAGACATTCTCTATTAGATGCAATGGTTTTCCGTATTGGGACCATGATTTATGTCCTAACTTGTTCACCGCTCCTCATATGGACGGTACTTTTCCTTGTTGATGTCTCAAGAAGTGTAGAAATACAAGAACACACACACACACACACTTACACACACACGGTAATAGCTGCTCAAATAAAGGGTAAGTCAATACACACTCACTAAATTAAAGAGAAAAGTTACAGTAGCAAGGGGAGAAACATAGAAAGATGCACCAGTGTGTGTGTGTTTGTGTGTGTTTGTGTGTGTGCACATGTGCATGCATCTCATTGAGTGTGTATTCGCTCAGGTAATCGGATATGTTGACACCGGCAGCCAATCAAACCTTTCTTTCGGTTTCATTTAAGCTTCTTTTCATTTGAAATGCAGATGCAAGCACACACTTGTTGCCTGTGCTGGTGTCAAGCTTAAGTGTGTGTGCATGTGATTGTGTGTGTCTGTGTGAGTGTGTGTCGGGCGAGGACAAAAGGAGGTCATTTTAAATCGAATGCGTCGGCTTGTATGTCACAAACCCATCAAACACAAAAGGAGTTTGAGGGGGAGACAAAAAGAAAAACGGTATTTGTTGTATTCCTTTGTGTCCTGAATGAGCAGGTTGTATCAACAGACTCGTGATGGGTCTTTCGCGAACGATGCGGCTCTTTGAAGTGAACGACAGGCTTTGAAGTCGTTTTTTCTCCCTCGTCTGCTTTTCAGGCGAAGCCACGACACAAATTGTGGGGCGCGACTGAGCAGAAAGGGGTGGGGCCTACACACACAGCACACAAATAACAGAGAGGGAGATGATGTTGCTATATAATTAGAGACCAACCCCTAATGAGCGGTGGTAAACAAACGCTAAGAAACGTTGTGTTCCTGAATGCTAATCGCTGATTGAGCCGTGCAAAACCTTAACATGGATGCTGCTTTTTCTTTTTTGTAAATATTTTTGTAGCAATCGGTATTTCCGAGCTATAGAGCGCGCACATTTTTGAAGAAAAAAATATTTCTGCATGTGTTATCCACAAGCCGCAGATATATATGTTGTTAAATGAGTAAATTTACACAGAAATATTTTGTAAATGTTAATTTACATACATTAATCGTTTCCAAACGGTGTCTGTAATGCGGCAGTAAAATGGCTGATCAAACAAAACAGAAGTCATCGTCATGGACCCACTAGCTGTGGAAGTTGGCTCTCCAATCAGCTAAACAGACTCAATAACTCCACGGTGACATTTTGGCGAATACATTGAAACAATACAAAAAGAATTGTCAAGGGTCTGATAGCTGCCATTTGGTGGCCAATGAAAGTAACTCAAGTCAGTGGCCATTGATTGTACACCAATGTCAATACTTCCACAGCATTTACGTATATAACCCAATCCAAACAACCTTCCCTAATCATGGTGCAGAAAAAAAATTAAACCAGCACACAAATTTAACAAACATGGTCACACATACAGTAACACATTCTGCTCATTGAACTTTGTGGGTATTGTAAAAAATGTCCAATCAACATAAAAAAAAAAAAAATAAAAAAAATATTACACCCACTCCCTTTCCAAGAGATGACGGGAAAAATGCAAAACACTTTTCTCCACACTTGTCCAATGAAAGTAACTCAAGTCAGTGGCCATTGATTGTGCACCAATGTCAATTCTTCCACAGCATTTACTTACACAACCCAATCCAAACAACCTTCCCTAATCATGGCGCAGAAAAAAAAAATTCAACCAGCACACAAATTTAACAAACATGGTCATACATAACACATTCTGCTCATTGAACTTTGTACATGCTATAAAAAAACGTCCAATCAGCATAAAAAAATTAAATAATCAATATTACACCCACTTACACCCATTGCAAGGGATGATGGGGAAAATGCAAAACACTTTCTCCACACTTATCCATGTTTGGCACATTTTAGCTGCTTGATCATTTTTGTATTCATTAGAAAACTTTAAGAAGATAGGACTCGAACTTTCACGTACTCTTAATGACCAATTAGAATAATTATTAATCATATATCCATTAAATTATCATAATAATAAGTAATCATATGTATAGTTACTTTGCATGCAGTCGGCTTTCGGCCCCTGGTCATGTTTTTTAAGCCCAATGCGTCCCAGGGACCCCATCAAGTCATAAAAATGTGGTCCAACGGTAAATGTTTGGTATCCCACTTTTTTGCAACCGTTAAATAAACGTATGCATGATCCTGTTATATCCCACATTCTATATTGTGTTCTGGAAAAAGGTTGTCATAAACGTTACTTAATTCATTTAAAAAAAAATAATACAAAAGAAAACAAATTTTTATGCATATGTAAATCTATTCAGTTATAAACACTCATTCACTTTCTTCTTTCCTTCATGGATCTCATCTTTACCGCTGCCGGCATTTTTTTCTAATTTTTATTGTAATATTTTCAGAATGTGTTTGTTCTATTTTTGGCCAAAGTAAGACAAAGAAAACAGTCTAAAGTTGTCTTTATTTTTTTTTGTTTTAATGCCATGATTTTAATAGTCCGGCCCGCGTGTGCACAGATTTACCTCCATACGGCCCCTGAGCTAAAATGAGTTTGGCCCCTACATGGAGTATCATTGTTGATGATGTTTGTACATTGCGTGTAATGTTACAGTTGGCCAAAATATCAAATATACTGTCACGGCGCAAGCGCATGCCGCTGCGCATTCATCAATGAGCGCCGCGGACACCACAGCCGTTCATCTCCTACACGCGTCACTCCGGCGGCAGCAAGCAGCTGCAATCAATCAGCACTCAGCGCACCTGTTGTTGGCTTCTTAAGCCAGTGCAGACCTGCGTTCCGGGCCAGAACGTAATTATCTTTTCCCGTAAAGTAAGCCGATATGCAATCCTGCTCTCTTTGTGTTTTCTCCCCTGTCGTATTGATTGTCTCGTGTCCTCCTTGTCGTCCTTCCTGCAGTCTGCCTTCGTTCCACGTGACGAGCTGTGCGTCTCGTCTCCCCTGTGTTTTCCCCCTCTGGTTCTCTGACTGCCCCTTGGATCTCGACCTCCCGCTTGGACCTCCCCCGACGACTACGGACATTCGAGCCTGCCCTTCCCCTCCGGAACTTCCGCCTCTCGCTCAACACTCCCGGTAACACACAACAGCTAATCTCCACACATAGTCTCTCACAAACACACACTTTGGATTCGTCACACTCCATTCTCTAGTTATTTATATTACTGTTTGGTTATTATCCATCCATCCATCCATCCATTTTCTACCGCTTGTCCCGTTCGGGGTCGCTGGAGCCTATCTCAGCTGCATTCGGGCGGAAGGCGGTGTACACCCTGGACAAGTCGCCAGCTCATCGCAGGGCCAACACAGATAGACGGACAACAATCAGACTCACATTCACACACTAGGGCCAATTTAGTGTTGCCAATCAACCTATTCCCAGGTGCATGTTTTTGGAGGTGGGATGAAGCCGGAGTACCCGGAGGGAACCCACGCAGTCACGGGGAGAACATGCAAACTCCACACAGAAAGATCCCGAGCCCAGGATTGAACCCATTGTATTGTGAAGCACACGCACTAACCCCTGTCCTACCGTGCTGCCCTGTTTGGATATTATATATATTGTAAATATATACAATAAATACATAGAGCTAAACTAAGCCCCCTTGTTGTCTGTGCCGTCTACTCCTCCTGTACACAACATCCATCCATCCATCCATTTTCTATCGCTTGTCCCTTTCGGAGTCGTGGGGGGTCGCTGGAGCCTATCTCAGCTGCATTTGGGCGGAAGGCGGGGTACACCTTGGACAAGTCGCCAGCTCATCGCAGGGCCAACACAGATAGACAGACAACATTCACACTCACATTCACACACTAGGGCCAATTTAGTGTTGCCAATCAACCTATTCCCAGGTGCATGTTTTTGGAAGTGGGAGGAAGCCGTAGTACCCGGAGGGAACCCACGCAGTCACGGGGAGAACATGCAAACTCCACACAGAAAGATCCTGAAGCCCAGGATTGAACCCAGGACCTTCCACGCACTAACCCCTGTACCACTGTGCTGCCCTGTTTGGTTATTGTATATATTGTAAATATATATGATAAATACATAGAGCTAAACTACGCCCCTTTGTTGTCTGTGCCGTCAACTCCTCCTGTACACAACATATACTTGTTAAACAAAACCTTTACCTTGTTTTTAACGAATACTTAGGCCTACTACACTACTGTATTTCAATGCACTTGGAGAGCCAAGTGTTTTTCTGAGGTGCTACTCGGTGAAAAAAGTTTGAGAAGCACTCAACACGGTACACAACGACGACGATACAGCACACACAATCAGATCCCACACTGGTGCAAGCAGTTTTACCACCGCTGGGACAAAACTGTCGCCGCTTTTAATTTCCTCCCTGGCGTCTTGATGAGCGTTTATGTTTTGATGATTATCACGTGCACGCTTACACACACACACACACACACACACACACATCTTCCCTCCAACCAGGGTGAGTGATAACAATCACACAATCAAAGCGGACTTACCTTGGCCCAAAGGGGGGTGGGGGGGAACAAGTTTATCGCTCCACAAACATGAATGTGTGACATTGAGAGGGATTGCATAAAAGAAGGGTTTCACAAGTGTGCTTGTGACAGACTGGCCGAGCGTGAAGAGGGTTCCTGTTTAAGTTCCCGCTTTTGGCAAGAAAGCTCTTACCTGGACTTGTTCGGACAAGGTGGCGGACTGTCTGCTGCTCAGCCCGGGAAGGGAACTCTCCTCGGGACGCAGCAACACCTGCTGACTGCGTCTGCAGGAACAGGAACAAAAACAAAAAAGGTCCGGTCACGTGGTTTTGCTTTGCCAGAGTTTGACTGATAAAGACCCTCACACACACACACACGCACACACACACGCACACACGTCCGCTCTCTGCGTGCGCTCTGACGGAATTTAAAAAGGTGTGTGCAGCCCTTACAGGTCCTTTCCTTTCTTCCTCTCCAACGCGGTCATGTCATCTCCACCTGTCGTACGTAGAGAGAGCGCGGGAGTCACACGCACGCACCAGCGACGCACTGCCTGGGACACACACTGGTGCACTGACAGCGAGAGGAGCTGCGGCGCTCACAGCCCGAAGTGAGCGTGGCCCCTCCTCCTCCTCCTCCTCCTCCTCCTCCTCCTCCTCTCGCCTCCCAACCCCTCCTCCTGCTCATCCTCAGGGTCTTACTGCCTCCATCAACCTTCGCCTTGTTTCACGTTTGTTTACGCCTCACACGTACATGCAGGGAAGCAAGAGGGCAGCAAATTGTTTTTAATTTGGTAGAAAAGGCTTAAAAAAAGCAATGCATCTTTTATGCAATATTGTCAAATTATATACATTTTTTTCAATCAATCAGATTAATCACACTTTTGAATTTGCATTAACCTTGGTTAATCCCATGGCCCCCGTATCACTGCAAATATTACAATTACGCAGCCATTTTTTTGGTCTAACTATTATATTTTTTATACTATTAACATGTTTTTTTATGCATAACTAGCACCATAACATTACAACTATAAAAGTTGGACAAACAATTTGCAGCACAAATGTAGCACAAACGTTTGGGACAAGTTTGGAGAGATTTTGACAAGGTGGGGGGGTTGGTTATGAATAATAACACGTTAATAACATAAAACATAACAATTATAATAAACAAAATTGAGGCACAAATGTAGCACAAATGTTTGGGACAAGATCGGGGGGATTTTGACAAGGTGTGTGTATATTTCTTATATTATATTATGATATATTTTATATATTTTTGTATATTATTAACAGTTTTTTTTATGCATAATCAGCACCATAACATTACAACTATAAAAGTTGGACAAACAGTTTGCAGCACAAATGTAGCACAAACTTTTCGGACAAGTATGGGGAGATTTTGACAAGGTGGGGGGGCTGGTTATGAATAATAACGCGTTAACATAAAACATAACAATTATAATAAACAAAATTGAGGCACAAATGTAGCACAAACGTTGAGGACACGATCGGGGGGATTTTGACAAGGTGTGTGTATATTTCTTATATTGTATTATGATATATTTTATATATTTTTGTATATTATTAACATTTTTTTTTATGCATAATCAGCACCATAACATTACAACTATAAAAGTTGGACAAACGGTTTGCAGCACAAATGTAGCACAAACTTTTGTGACAAGTATGGGGAGATTTTGACAAGGTGGGGGGGCTGGTTATGAATAATAACGCGTTAATAACATAAAACATAACAATTATAATAAACAAAATTGAGGCACAAATGTAGCACAAATGTTTGGGACAAGATCGGGGGGATTTTGACAAGGTGTGTGTATATTTCTTATATTATATTATGATATATTTTATATATTTTTGTATATTATTAACTTTTTTTTTTTTAATGCATAATCAGCACCATAACATTACAACTATACAAGTTGGACAAACAGTTTGCAGCACAAATGTAGCACAAACTTTTCGGACAAGTATGGGGAGATTTTGACAAGGTGGGGGGGCTGGTTATGAATAATAACACGTTAATAACATAAAACATAACAATTATAATAAACAAAATTGAGGCACAAATGTAGCACAAATGTTTGGGACAAGATCGGGGAGATTTTGACAAGGTGTGTGTATATTTCTTATATTATATTATGATATATTTTATATATTTTTGTATATTATTAACAGTTTTTTTTATGCATAATGAGCACCATAACATTACAACTATAAAAGTTGGACAAACAGTTTGCAGCACAAATGTAGCACAAACTTTTCGGACAAGTATGGGGAGATTTTGACAAGGTGGGGGGGCTGGTTATGAATAATAACGCGTTAACATAAAACATAACAATTATAATAAACAAAATTGAGGCACAAATGTAGCACAAACGTTGAGGACACGATCGGGGGGATTTTGACAAGGTGTGTGTATATTTCTTATATTGTATTATGATATATTTTATATATTTTTGTATATTATTAACATTTTTTTTTATGCATAATCAGCACCATAACATTACAACTATAAAAGTTGGACAAACGGTTTGCAGCACAAATGTAGCACAAACTTTTGTGACAAGTATGGGGAGATTTTGACAAGGTGGGGGGGCTGGTTATGAATAATAACGCGTTAATAACATAAAACATAACAATTATAATAAACAAAATTGAGGCACAAATGTAGCACAAATGTTTGGGACAAGATCGGGGGGATTTTGACAAGGTGTGTGTATATTTCTTATATTATATTATGATATATTTTATATATTTTTGTATATTATTAACTTTTTTTTTTTTAATGCATAATCAGCACCATAACATTACAACTATACAAGTTGGACAAACAGTTTGCAGCACAAATGTAGCACAAACTTTTCGGACAAGTATGGGGAGATTTTGACAAGGTGGGGGGGCTGGTTATGAATAATAACACGTTAATAACATAAAACATAACAATTATAATAAACAAAATTGAGGCACAAATGTAGCACAAATGTTTGGGACAAGATCGGGGAGATTTTGACAAGGTGTGTGTATATTTCTTATATTATATTATGATATATTTTATATATTTTTGTATATTATTAACAGTTTTTTTTATGCATAATGAGCACCATAACATTACAACTATAAAAGTTGGACAAACAGTTTGCAGCACAAATGTAGCACAAACTTTTCGGACAAGTATGGGGAGATTTTGACAAGGTGGGGGGGCTGGTTATGAATAATAACGCGTTAACATAAAACATAACAATTATAATAAACAAAATTGAGGCACAAATGTAGCACAAACGTTGAGGACACGATCGGGGGGATTTTGACAAGGTGTGTGTATATTTCTTATATTGTATTATGATATATTTTATATATTTTTGTATATTATTAACTTTTTTTTTTATGCATAATCAGCACCATAACATTACAACTATAAAAGTTGGACAAACAGTTTGCAGCACAAATGTAGCACAAACTTTTGTGACAAGTATGGGGAGATTTTGACAAGGTGGGGGGGCTGGTTATGAATAATAACGCGTTAATAACATAAAACATAACAATTATAATAAACAAAATTGAGGCACAAATGTAGCACAAATGTTTAGGACAAGATCGAGGAGATTTTGACAAGGTGTGTGTTTATTTCTTATATTATACAGGTAAAAGCCAGTAAATTAGAATATTTTGAAAAACTTGATTTATTTCAGTAATTGCATTCAAAAGGTGTAACTTGTACATTATATTTATTCATTGCACACAGACTGATGCATTCAAATGTTTATTTCATTTAATTTTGATGATTTGAAGTGGCAACAAATGAAAATCCAAAATTCCGTGTGTCACAAAATTAGAATATTACTTTAGGCTAATAAAAAAAAGGGATTTTTAGAAATGTTGGCCAACTGAAAAGTATGAAAATGAAAAATATGAGCATGTCCAATACTCAATACTTGGTTGGAGCTCCTTTTGCCTCAATTACTGCGTTAATGCGGCGTGGCATGGAGTCGATGAGTTTCTGGCACTGCTCAGGTGTTATGAGAGCCCAGGTTGCTCTGATAGTGGCCTTCAACTCTTCTGCGTTTTTGGGTCTGGCATTCTGCATCTTCCTTTTCACAATACCCCACAGATTTTCTATGGGGCTAAGGTCAGGGGAGTTGGCGGGCCAATTTAGAACAGAAATACCATGGTCCGTAAACCAGGCACGGGTAGATTTTGCGCTGTGTGCAGGCGCCAAGTCCTGTTGGAACTTGAAATCTCCATCTCCATAGAGCAGGTCAGCAGCAGGAAGCATGAAGTGCTCTAAAACTTGCTGGTAGACGGCTGCGTTGACCCTGGATCTCAGGAAACAGAGTGGACCGACACCAGCTGGACTGCTGCTGAGTGGTCCAAAGTCATGTTTTCTGACGAAAGCAAATTTTGCATTTCCTTTAGAAATCGAGGTCCCAGAGTCTGGAGGAAGACAGGAGAGGCACAGGATCCACGTTGCCTGAAGTCTAGTGTAAAGTTTCCACCATCAGTGATGGTTTGGGGTGCCATGTCATCTGCTGGTGTCGGTCCACTCTGTTTCCTGAGATCCAGGGTCAACGCAGCCGTCTACCAGCAAGTTTTAGAGCACTTCATGCTTCCTGCTGCTGACCTGCTCTATGGAGATGGAGATTTCAAGTTCCAACAGGACTTGGCGCCTGCACACAGCGCAAAATCTACCCGTGCCTGGTTTACGGACCATGGTATTTCTGTTCTAAATTGGCCCGCCAACTCCCCTGACCTTAGCCCCATAGAAAATCTGTGGGGTATTGTGAAAAGGAAGATGCAGAATGCCAGACCCAAAAACGCAGAAGAGTTGAAGGCCACTATCAGAGCAACCTGGGCTCTCATAACACCTGAGCAGTGCCAGAAACTCATCGACTCCATGCCACGCCGCATTAACGCAGTAATTGAGGCAAAAGGAGCTCCAACCAAGTATTGAGTATTGTACATGCTCATATTTTTCATTTTCATACTTTTCAGTTGGCCAACATTTCTAAAAATCCCTTTTTTGTTTTAGCCTTAAGTAATATTCTAATTTTGTGACACACGGAATTTTGGATTTTCATTTGTTGCCACTTCAAATCATCAAAATTAAATGAAATAAACATTTGAATGCATCAGTCTGTGTGCAATGAATAAATATAATGTACAAGTTACACCTTTTGAATGCAATTACTGAAATAAATCAAGTTTTTCAAAATATTCTAATTTACTGGCTTTTACCTGTATATTTTATATATTTTTTATATTATTAACATGTTTTTTTATGCATAACTAGCACCATAACATTACAACTATAATAGTTGGACAAACAGTTTGCAGCACAAATGTAGCACAAACGTTTGGGACAAGTTTGGAGAGATTTTGACAAGGTTGGGGGGGCTGGTTATGAATAATAACGCGTTAATAACATAAAACATAACAATTATAATAAACAAAATTGAGGCACAAATGTAGCACAAATGTTTGGGACAAGATCGGGGGGATTTTGACAAGGTGTGTGTATATTTCTTATATTATATTATGGTATATTTTATATATTTTTGTATATTATTAAAAAAAAAATTATGCATAACTAGCACCGTAACATTACAACTATAATAGTTGGACAAACATTTTGCAGCACAAATGTAGCACAAACGTTTGGGACAAGTATGGGGAGATTTTGACAAGGTGTGGGGGGCGGGGGGGGGCTGGTTATGAATAATATAGCGTTAATAACATAAAACATAACAATTATAATAAACAAAATTGAGGCACAAATGTAGCACAAATGTTGAGGACACGATCGGGGGAATTTTGACAAGGTGTGTGTGTTTTTCTTATATTATATTGTGATATATTTTATATATTTTTGTATATTATTAACATGTTTTTTATGCATAACTAGCACCATAACATTACAACTATAAAAGTTGGACAAACAGTTTGCAGCACAAATGTAGCACAAACGTTTGGGACAAGTTTGGAGAGATTTTACAAGGTGGGGGGGCTGGTTATGAATAATAACGCGTTAATAACATAAAACATAACAATTATAATAAACAAAATTGAGGCACAAATGTAGCACAAATATTTGGGACAAGATCGGGGGGATTTTGACAAGGTGTGTGTATATTTCTTATATTATATTTTATATATTTTTGTATATTATTGACATTTTTTTTTTTAATGCATAATCAGCACCATAACATTACAACTATAAAAGTTGGACAAACAGTTTGCAGCACAAATGTAGCACAAACTTTTGTGACAAGTATGGGGAGATTTTGACAAGGTGGGGGGGCTGGTTATGAATAATAACACGTTAATAACATAAAACATAACAATTATAATAAACAAAATTGAGGCACAAATGTAGCACAAATGTTTGGGACAAGATCGGGGGGATTTTGACAAGGAGTGTGTATATTTCTTATATTATATTATGATATATTTTATATATTTTTGTATATTATTAACATTTTTTTATGCATAACTAGCACCATAACATTACAACTATAATAGTTGGACAAACATTTTGCAGCACAAATGTAGCACAAACGTTTGGGACAAGTATGGGGAGATTTTGACAAGGTGGGGGGGCTGGTTATGAATAATAACGCGTTAATAACATAAAACATAATTATAATAAACAAAATTGAGGCACAAATGTAGCACAAATGTTTGGGACAAGATCGGGGGGATTTTGACAAGGTGTGTGTATATTTCTTATATTATATTATGATATATTTTATATATTTTTGTATATTATTAAAAAAATTTTTATGCATAATCAGCACCATAACATTACATCTATAAAAGTTGGACAAACAGTTTGCAGCACAAATGTAGCACAAACTTTTGTGACAAGTATGGGGAGATTTTGACAAGGTGGGGGGGCTGGTTATGAATAATAACGCGTTAATAACATAAAACATAACAATTATAATAAACAAAATTGAGGCACAAATGTAGCACAAACGTTTAGGACAAGATCGGGGGTATTTTGACAAGGTGTGTGTGTATTTTGTATATTATATTATTATATATTTTATATATTTTTTATATTATTAACATGTTTTTTTATGCATTACCACCCCCATAACATTACAACTATAATAGTTTGACAAACAGTTTGCAGCACGTTAATAACATAAAAACTATAACAGACAAAATAATTGCAGCACAAACCAGCACAATTGTAGCGCAAACGTTTGGGACAAGATTGAGGGGAATTTGACAAGATGGGGGGCTGGTTATGAATAATAACACGTTAATAACATAAATACAATAGGTAATAACATAAAACTATAATGACTAGACAAACAAATTTGCAGCACAAAAGTTGCACAAACGTTTGAGTCAAGTTTGGGGAGATTTTGACAAGGTGGGGGGCTGGTTATGAATAATAACACGTTAATATCATAACAAATGTAATAGTTAATAACATAAACATTATAATAGACAAAATTGTGGCACAAACCAGCACAAATGTTGTTATGGTTATGAATAATAACACGTTAATAACATAAAAACTATAACAGACAAAATGATTGTAACACAAACCAGCACAAAAGTAGCGCAAACGTTTGGGGACAAGATTGGGGGGATGGTTATGAATAATAACACCTTAATAACATAAATACTATAAGTAATAACATGAGAACTATAATGGTGAGACAAATTTGCAGCACAAATTTAGCACAAACTTTTGGGACAAGTTTGGGGAGATTTTTGACAAGGTGGGGGGGTCTGGTTATGAATAATAACACCTTAATAACATAATAAATACAATAGCTAATAACATAAAAACTATAATGGCTGGACAAACAAATTTGTAGCACACATGTTGCACAAACGTTTGGGTCAAGTTTGGGCAGATGTTGACAAGGTGGGGGGCTGGTTATGAATAACAACACGTTAATATCATAAAACATATAATAGTTAATAACAAACATTATAATAGACACAAATGTGGCACAAACCAGCAAAAATGTAGCACAAAAGTTTGGGACAAGTTTGGGGAGATTTTTGACAAGGTGGGGGGCTGGTTATGAATAATAACACGTTAATAACATAAAAACTATAACAGACAAAATGATTGTAGCACAAACCAGCACAAAAGTAGCGCAAACGTTTGGGACAAGATTAGGGGGATGGTTATGAATAATAACGCCTTAACAACATAAATACAATAGGTAATAACATGAGAACTATAATGGTGAGAAACAAATTTGCAGCACAAATGTAGCACAAACGTTTGGGACAAGTTTGGGGAAAATTTTGACAAAGTGCGGGGCTGGTTATGAATAATAACACGTTAATAACATAATAAATACAATAGCTGATAATATAAAAACTATAATGGCTGGACAAACAAATTTGTAGCACAAATGTACACAAACGTTTGGGACAAGATTGGGGGGATTTTGACAAGGTGGGGGGCTGGTTATGAATAATAACACGTTAATAACATAAATACAATAGGTAATGACATAAAAACTATAATGTTAGACAAACAAATTTGCGGCACAAATGTTGCACAAACATTTGGGTCAAGTTTGGGGACATTTTGACAAGAGTGAGGGGACCGTCCAACCATCCATCCATCCATCCATCCATCTTCTTCCGCTTATCCGAGGTCGGGTCGCGGGGGCAGCAGCCTAAACAGGGAAGCCCAGACTTTCCTCTCCCCGGCCACTTCGTCCAGCTCTTCCCGGGGGATCCCGAGGCGTTCCCAGGCCAGCCGGGAGACATAGTCTTCCCAACGTGTCCTGGGTCTTCCCCGTGGCCTCCGACCGGTTGGACGTGCCCTAAACACCTCCCTAGGGAGGCGTTCGGGTGGCATCCTGACCAGCTGCCCGAACCACCTCATCTGGCTCCTCTCGATGCGGAGGAGCAGCGGCTTTACTTTGAGCTCCTCCCGGATGGCAGAGCTTCTCACCTTATCTCTAAGGGAGAGCTCTGCCACCCGGCGGAGGAAACTCATTTCGGCCGCCTGTACCCGTGATCTTTTCCTTTCGGTCATAACCCAAAGCTCATGACCATAGGTGAGGATGGGAACGTAGATCAACCGGTAAATTGAGAGCTTTGCCTTCCGGCTCAGCTCCTTCTTCACCACAACGGATCGATACAGCGTCCGCATTACTGAAGATGCCGCACCGATCCGCCTGTTGATCTCACAATCCACTCTTCCCCCACTCGTGAACAAGACTCCTAGGTACTTGGGGCAGGGTCTCCTCCCCAACCCGGAGATGGCACTCCACCCTTTTCCGAGCGAGAACCATGGACTCGGACTTGGAGGTGCTGATTCTCATCCCAGTCGCTTCACACTCGGCTGCGTATCGATCCAGTGAGAGCTGAAGATCCTGGCCAGATGAAGCCTTCAGGACCACATCATCTGCAAATAGCAGAGACCTAATCCTGCAGCCACCAAACCGGATCCCCTCAACGCCTTGACTGCGCCTAGAAATTCTATCCATAAAAGTTATGAACAGAATCGGTGACAAAGGGCAGCCTTGGCGGAGTCCAACCCTCACTGGAAACGTGTCCGACTTACTGCCGACAATGCGGACCAAGCTCTGACACTGATCGTACAGGGAGCGGACAGCCACAATCAGACAGTCCGATACCCCATACTCTCTGAGCACTCCCCACAGGACCTCCCGAGGGACATGGTCGAATGCCTTCTCCAAGTCCACAAAGCACATGTAGACTGGTTGGGCAAACTCCCATGCACCCTCAAAGACCCTGCCGAGAGTATAGAGCTAGTCCCCATTTCCACGACCAGGACGAAAACCACACTGGTCCTCCTGAATCCGAGGTTTGACTATCCCGCGTAGCCTCCTCTCCAGTACACCTGAATAAACCTTACGGCTGAGGAGTGCAATCCCACGATAGTGGAACACACCCTCCGGTTCCCCTTCTTAAAGAGAGGAACCACCACCCCGGTCTGCCAATCCAGAGGTACCACCCCCGATGTCCACGCGATGCTGCAGAGTCTTGTCAACCAAGACAGCCCCGCAGCATCCAGAGCCTTAAGGAACTCCGGGCGGATGTCCACCGAGGAGCTTTTTAACTTCCTCAGCAACCTCAGCCCCAGAAATAGGAGAGCCCACCACAGATTCCCCAGGCACTGCTTCCCTCCACCGATCCACAACATCTGCAGTCGAGGTCAGCAGAACACCATTCGCACCATACAAGGTGTTGACAGTGCACTGCTTCACTTTCCTGAAGCGGCGGATGGTGGTCCAGAATCGCTTCGAAGCCGTCCGGAAGTCGTTTTCCATGTCGCGGAGACAAAAACTCGGACATGGGAGGAGTTCGGGGAACCCATGAGGGGACGGTCATGAATAATAATACGTTAATAACATCCATCCATCCATTTTCTACCGCTTGTCCCTTTCGGGGTCGCAGCACAAACGTAGCGCAAATGTTTGGGACAAGATTGGGGAGTGTTTGACAAGGTGTGTGTGTGTGTTTGGGGTGGGAGGTGCTAATGAATAATAACACATTAATAACATAATAAATACAATGGCTCATAACATAAAACTATAATGGATAGACAAATAAATTTGCAGCAGTTTGAGGAGATTGCAAAAGGTCATTGTTTTTTTTATGACCTGCGAAAATAAAAATTAAAAACAGCCAAAATGTCAAACTTGAGAAAAAAGGTGTAACATAATGAAGACAAAGCTGAAATGTTGATACTAAAACCTAAAAACACGCTAACGCCATAATAAATATACATTTGTGCGCAACATTGCTGTTTGTAAAAATCACCCTAGATCAGGGGTCGGCAACCCAAAATGTTGAAGGAGCCATATTGGACCAAAAATACAAAAAAAAAAATCTGTCTGGAGCCGCAAAAAATTAAAAGCCATATTACATACAGATAGTGTGTCATGAGATATAAATTGAATTAAGATGACTTAAAGGAAACTAAATTACCTCAAATATAGCTACAAATGAGGAATAATGATGCAATATGTACATATAGCTAGCCTAAATAGCATGTTAGCATCGATTAGCTTGCAGTCATGCAGTGACCAAATATGCCTGATTATCACTCCACAAAGTCAATAACATCAACAAAACTCACTTTTGTGCATTTACGTTAAAAGTTTGGTGGACAAAATGAGACAGAAAAAGAAGTGGCATAAAACACGTGTTAGAAAGTCGGAGAAAGTTATAAATGTACACAAACTACGGTGAGTTCAAGGACCGCCAAAATTAGTACGACAAAACGGCGCCCACCAAATACTCGAATCAGTGAAGCATGTTTAATACAAACAGTGTGCTTTATAACAATTAGGGAGGTTTGTGTCATGTTTGTCCACCATATTAAAACAAAACAAAAAATGTTTTCCCCTCATCTTTTTCCATTTTTCATACATTTTTTAAAAAGCTCCAGAGAGCCACTAGGGCGGCGCTAAGGAGCCGCTGCGGCTCTAGAGCCGCGAGTTGCCGACCCGTGCCCTAGCTGTACCTTAAAGAACAATTCCAAAAACTCAGGAAGGGTCCAAATTCAATTTAAAAAAAGAACAATTCCAAGAAACCAGGAAGGGTCCAACATGACGAGCGTATGAACGTGCCACATGTTGAGCCGCAGACGACGACTCGGCCAATCAAGCGGAGCACGCTGGCCTAATGTAGTCCATCAGCCGGATGGAAATGGTGATTAGTGCAATCTAACAGCAGCTGAATAATGGCGTAATTAGCATTCACATTTCTCTAAGGCTGCCTTTTGCGCTACATGGTTCAAGGAACGCTTTTCTCACTTTGACAGTCGGAGCGGAAAAAGGAAAGAACGAGACCTCGCTTTCTGTGTGGATGAAATACAGCTGCCAGTCTGACGGATGGCATGCAATAATGTAGTGTGCCAGCGCCTAAAAACACTGTCAACCCGCACTGTAAATGCAATCAAGCAAAACAAAAAGAGGTAAAATATCGAGTGTATTGAGAGTTTTAAGATACGAGCAGTCTCTCGGCTAATTGTTGTGCTTTAAGTCGCAAGCAAACTTTGAATTAAGCCTCCTGACCACTAGATGGCGTAGCAAATGTCAAAGTGAACTCCATAAGCTCCGACAAAAACATCCGGTCTGACTCACTAGCATCAGTAGAAGCATTAAAAGTAATTTATATACTCTAGCCTTTAAACAGACCAGTTGATCTGCCGTCTCTTTTCTGCTCTGCCCCCCTCTCCTACGTGGAAAGGTTATCAGGTGACCCGCTAGCTGTTGCTCCAAAACCTGTATGTAACTTTCAGCATTAATGGTGCCTTCACAGATGTGTAAGTTACCCATGCCTTGGGCACTAATACACCCCCATACCATCACAGATGCTGGCTTTTCAACTTTGCGCTTAGAACAGTCCGGATGGTTCTTTTCCTCTTTGTTCCGGAGGACAACAACGTCCACAGTTTCCAAAAACTATTTGAAATGTGGACTCGTCAGACCACAGAACACTTTTCCACTTTGCATCAGTCTATCTTAGATGAGCTCGGGCCCAGTTTCTGGGTGTTGTTGATAAATGGCTTTCGCTTTGCATAGAACATTTTTAACTTGCACTTATACCATATTTTTAGTTTGGCCGGGGTTGCGACTTATACTCAGGAGCGACTTATGTGTGAAATTATTAACACATTACCGTAAAATATCAAATAATATTATTTAGCTCATTCACGTAAGAGACTAGACGTATAAGATTTCATGGGATTTAGCGATTAGGAGTGACAGATTGTTTGGTAAACGTATAGCATGTTCTATATGTTATAGTTATTTGAATGACTCTTACCATAATATGTTACGTTAACATACCAGGCATGTTCTCAGTTGGTTATTTATGCCTCATATAACGTACACTTATTCAGCCTGTTGTTCACTATTCTTTATTTATTTTAAATTGCCTTTCAAATGCCTATTCTTGGTGTTGGCTTTTATCAAAAAAATTTCCCCCAAAAATGCGACTTATGTTTTTTTCCTTCTTTACTATGCATTTTCGGCCGGTGCGACTTATACTCCGGAGCGACTTATACTCTGAAAAATACGGTAGATGTTGCGACGAACTGTAGTTTCTTGACAGTGGTTTTCTAAAACATTCCTTAGCCTGTGTGGTGATATCCTTTACACACTGAAGTCGATTTTTGATGCAGTACCGCCTGAGGGATCGAAGATCACGGGCATTCAATGCTAGTTTTTAGCCTTGCTGCTTACGTGCAGTGATTTCTCCAGATTCTCTGAACCTTTTGATGATACCACAGACCGTAGATGGTGAAATCCCTAAATTCCTTGCAATAGCTGATTGAGAAATGTTGTTCTTAAACAATTTGCTCACGCATTTCTTCACAAAGTGGTGACCCTCGCCCCATCCTTGTTTGTGAATGACTGAGCATTTCACGGAAGCTGCTTTTATACCCAATCATGGCACCCACCTGTTCCCAATTAGCCTGTTCACCTGTGGGATGTTCCAAATAAGTGTTTGATGAGCATTCCTCAACTTTCTCAGTCTTTCTTGCCACTCGTGCCAGCTTTTTTGAAACATGTTGCAGGCATCAAATTCCAAATGAGCTAATATTTGCAAAAACAATTAAAAAAATGTACCAGTTTGAACGTTAAATATCTTGTCTTTGCAGTCTATTCATTCGAATATAGGTTGAAAAGGATGTGCAAAAATCCATTCATTCATTTCCCTCATCAAGCTCAGATTGAGTATCTAGTCCAGTGGTTCTCAAATGGGGGTACGCGTACCCCTGGGGGTACTTGAAGGTATGCCAAGGGCAGGGGTCGGCAACCCAAAATGTTAAAAGAGCCATATTGGACCAAAAATACAAAAACAAATCTGTCTGGAGCCGCAAAAAAATTAAAAGCCATATTACATACAGATAGTGTGTCATGAGATATAAATTGGACTTAAAGGAAACTAAATGACCTCAAATATAGCTACAAACGAGGCATTATGATGCAATATGTACATATAGCTAGCCTAAATAGCATGTTAGCATCGATTAGCTTGCAGTCATGCAGTGACCAAATATGCCCGATTAGCACTCCACACAAGTCAATAACATCAACAAAACTCACCTTTGTGGATTCATGCACAACGTTAAAAGTTTGGTGGACAAAATGAGACAGAAAAAGAAGTGGCATAAAACACGTCCTAGAAAGTCGGAGAAAGTTATACATGTAAACAAACTAAGGTGAGTTCAAGGACCGCCAAAATTAGTAGGACAAAACGGCGCTCGTCAAATACTCGAATCAGTGAAGCATGTTTAACATAAACAGTGTGATTTATAACAATTAGGGAGGTTTGTGTCATGTTTGGCTTCCTACAGAAACCATATTAAAACGAAATTATAAATTCTTTCCCCTCATCTTTTTCCATTTTTCATACATCTTTGGAAAAGCTCCAGGGAGCCACTAGGGCGGCGCTATGCGGCTCTAGAGCCGCGGGTTGCCGACCCCTGGCCAAGGGGTAAGTGAGATTTTTTTTAAATATTCTAAAAATAGCAACAATTCAAAAATCCTTTATAAATATAAATAAAAACCTATCTTTTTTTCCCCAAATAGTTCAAGAAAGACCACTACAAATGAGCAATATTTTGCACTGTTATACAATTTAATAAATCAGAAACTGATGACATAGTGCTGTATTTTACTTCTTTTATCTCTTTTTTTCAACCAAAAATGCTTATGTGTACTTAAATTAAAAACAATTTCAAAAGGGGGTACATCACTGAAAAAAGGTTGAGAACCACTGATCTAGTCGATAGAAAAGCGCTATATAAATCTAATCCATTATTATTATTATTATTAGACTTGCCGCTTAAAAAAAAAACGAACATCAAACACAAACAGCAAGACGCCCGTCCATCTCCATGTGCCGTCGACCTTTAAACACCCTCACACACAACTTTGAGCAGTTCGTTCAAAGAGAGTATTGATCACACTATTTCCATTAAAGAGGGGTTTGCTGCTCAAATGCAATCAACACATAAACCCACCCAGGGCTCGCCCACTCCACTGCAGTCCACGTAACCACAGAGCAGTGGAACACACTTAGTCCTATACCTGGAGACCAGCGAAGAACCTTGGTCTGGGTGAACATGTGATCGGCTGGTTTAAAATCAACGTGTCACCACAAATTGGCCACAATGTAATCACGTGAGTGGGTGAGGTATACAAAACAATGATTGAAAGTGCATATTTACTAACATGTGTGTGTGTGCGTGTGTGTGTGTGAGTACGCCCATAAAGCAGTGGCGTGATTGAAAGCTCTAAATGGTGAAGGTGCACTCAGAGGAAAAGGGCTAATCTACATATTGGTGGAGATATATTAACAACAGCCTGACACAAACACACACACACACACACACACACACACACACACACACACACACACACACACACACACACACACACACACACACACACACACACACACCCTTGTATTTGTTACCTTCTTGAGACCTCTGAAAAATGCCTCTCTCTTTAGGACCACCCTTTCTAGATATATAAAGATTTGTATTTACAACATTAATAATACACTATATTGCCAAAAGTATTTGGCCACCCATCCAAATTACGAGAATGAAATCAAGCACTTAGGCACGGAGACTGTTTCTACAAACATTTGTGAAAGAATGGGCCGCTCTCAGGAGCTCAGTGGAACTGTCATAGGATGCCACCGTTGCAACAAATCTAGTCGTGAAATTTCCTCGTTCCTAAATATTCCAGAGTCAACTGTCGGCTTCATTATACAAAAATGGAAGAGTTTGGGAACAACAGCAACTCAGCCACCAAGTGGTAGGCCACGTAAACTGACAGAGAGGGGTCAGTGGATGCTGAAGCGCATAGTGCAAAGACTTTCTGCACAGTCAGTTTGCAACAGAGCTCCAAACTTCATGTGACCTTCCAATTAGCCCACGAACAGTACGCAGAGAGCTTCATGGAATGGGTTTCCATGACCGAGAAGCTGCATCTAAGCCATACATCGCCAAGTGTCATGACTTGGTCCTGGGTGTTTGCTTTTCCGGAATGCAACGGAAAGTTGGCTCGGGCGAGACGGGAATGTGAGTACATATTTATTTAATATTATCAAAAAAAGTACAAACGAAAAGCGCGCACAGTGGCGGAGAACAAACTATGAAACCAAAAGACTATAGCATTAATAAACAAAAAACTTACTTGGCATGGACTAAAAGAGCAGCGTGAACGATGGACATGAAATCAAGTGTCAGGAATGTGCAGAGCATAATTGTGGGATGTCGCCAGAAAGACAAACTGAAAACAATGAACTTAAATACTACAGACATGATTAACGAAAACAGGTGCGTGACTCAAAACGTGAAACAGGTGCGTGACGTGACAGGTGAAAACTAACGGTTGCTATGGTGACAAAACAAACAAAAGTGCACAAAAAGTCCAAAAACAAAATTGAACATGACTAAAACAAAACATGATCACACAGACATGACACCAAGTCCAATGCAAAGCGTCGGATGCAGTGGTGTAAAGCACGTCGCCGCTGCTCAAGAGTCCAGTGGCGACGTGCTTTACACCACCGTCTTCTCTGGAGTAATGAATCATGCTTTTTCATCTAGCAATCTGATGGACGAGTGTGGGTTTGGAGGTTGCCAGGAGAACGGTACATTTCGGACTGCATTGTGCCGAGTGTGAAATTTGGTGGAGGAGGAATTATGGTGTGGGGTTGTTTTTCCGGAGTTGGGCTTGGCCCCCTAGTTCCAGTGAAAGGAACTTTGAATGCTCCAGGATACCAAAACATTTTGGACAATTCCATGCTCCCAATCTTGTGGGAACAGTTTGGAGCGGACCCCTTCTTCTTCCAACATGACTGTGCACCAGTACACAAAGCAAGGTCCTTAAAGACATGGATGACAGTCTGGTGTAGATTAACTTGACTGGCCTGCACAGAGTCCTGACCTGAACCCGATGACATTTGGGATAAATTAGAACGGAGACTGAGAGCCAGGCCTTCTCGACCAACATCAGTGTGTGACCTCACCAATGCGCTTTTGGAAGAAGGGTGGAAAATTCCTATAAACACACTCCGCAACCTTGTGGACAGCCTTCCCAGAAGAGTTGAAGCTGTAATAGCTGCAAAAGGTGGACCGACATCATATTGAACCCTATGGGTTAGGAATGGGATGGCACTTCAAGTTCATATGTGAGTCAAGGCAGGTGGCCAAATACTTTTGGCAATATAGTGTATATACATACTACGCAAATATAAAAAAGGTAAGCTTTTAGTGAAATATTTTTTGGGGAATTTTTTGTTTGTAATTGGTTTTTAATCTTCATTATTTATTTCAAGTTATTACAGTATGTCTCTATATACATTTTATTTTTATTTTTTTTAATTAATTTTGGCCAAAGGGGCACATTTCAATATATTACAAACACTTGTTATTACATATGTTGGCCAGAGGGGAGCACTTCAAATTTGTACACACGCTTGTTATTTCATATGTTGACCAGAGGGGGAGCACTTTTAAAACCGACACACAGTCATTTTTGAAAAATCCCTCCCTTTTTGGGACCACCCTAATTTTGATGGATTTCACCACCAGGGGTGCAAATGAGACATTCTCTATTAGATGCAATGGTTTTCCATTTTGGGACCATGATTTATGTCCTAACTTGTTCACCGCTCCTCATATGGAAGGTACTTTTCCATGTTGATGTCTCAAGAAGGGTAGAAATACAAACACACACACACACACACACACACACACACACACACACACACACACACACACACACACACACACACACACACACACACACACACACACACACACACACACACACACACACACACACACACAACTGGGTGTCTCATCCCCAGAAACAATCAGTAAAATTGACTAAAAATGCAGTATTTCAGTGCAAAAGGTGAAATAACAAAAAAGAAACATCAGTATTAAGTTTACTATTAGTACAATCAATGATGTTGTATTTAAATATTAATCACTGAATTAACTAATAACTAAGTAAACAATAGTATAATAAAATGGTAGTCAATATTTAAGTAATATTATTATTAATTTAGTAACAAAAAATAATTAATTCATCAATAATAACTATTTAATTGTAATATTAGTTACAAAATTAATAATTAATAAGAAATAAAATCCAACACAAATTAATAATAATATAATAACTTAATATAGTAACTAATAGTACAATTAAAAATAAAATTATTATTTGATTCATAAGTAATATCATTTGATTTAGTAAAATTATTAAAATAATTATTTACTCATTTCACCAATATGACATACATTCCAAAACAAATTAATTAAATCATTAACACCTATTAATTTAGTGACTAATATTTGAATACAAAATAATTGATTACATTAATCGAGAGTAAGATTTAATTAAGTAACCATATTAAAAAATAAAGAATTTAATTAAATAATGTCAGATATTTTTTGTAATTGATAATACAATAAAATAAACATATCACCTATTATTTAGTAACAAATGCTAAAATAAAAATAATTATTTGTATTAATTATTAGTAGCTAAAAATGTAGTAACTGATATTAAAAGTAAAACAAAAATGTATTAATAATAACTATTAATTTAGCAACTATTATATAAAAAATACATTTTTAAAATAAAATTATTATTATTATTAATTAAAATAAATGTATATAATTAATTAATAGTAATTATAAGTAATAAACGTAATAATACATACACATAAGTAATACAATGATAAAATAATAAAACATAAAAAAATAATAAATACCCTTCATGTACAGTATGTGGGTCATTATGGGACTGAGCTGTGATAGCCATCCCTATGCATGCATGCTGGACTTAAGACTGTCAGCTGGTGGTCCAGCCACTGCATCTTGCCCAGGGCTCCGACCTCGGTCCTTCAAATGAGAGTGCGGCATCGAGCTAAAAGCCCGAGCTGTCAACTCAACAGAGTGAAGTTTACCAACGTACACTTGCACGGCCACACTGGACCCTGTTGCACCGGCACCGACACTCCAATGAAAAGGCTTCATTGATGCTGCTGAAAAGCAATCCTCCAAGGTTTATTAGATTGATTCTGACTGTAGGGAATCTCAAGAGAGTCTCATCTAAAACAGAAGAGCATTCCCCATCTCTCAGATGGCTGTGACAGAGGTGTCTTCAGCATGATGAGTAACTTACGCCTGGGGGAAACCATGGCGATGGAGGGAAGTAGGAGACTGGCAGAATCTACCAAACCCACAACCAGTGGCACGTTGAGTAATTCGTAAATAAAAACAGAATACAATGATTTGCAAATTCTTTCCAATTTATATTCAATTGAATAGACTGCAAAGACAAGATTTTTAATGTTCGAACTGAGAAAGGTTTTTTTTTTTTTGCAAATGATCATTAACTTAGAATTTAATTGCGGCAGTTAGGGGTCTTTTCACCGGACATGTCCTCTTTTGCGGAGCTGTCAGGGCGGAGTTTCTTAAATGCCTCAAATGTCCGGCATTTTGAGTTAGGGTTGCGTGTATTTTCTATGTACGTTCAGGGTTAAGAAGGGGTTAAAGGGGAACATTATCACCAGACCTATGTAAGCGTCAATATATACCTTGATGTTACAGAAAAAAGACCATATATTTTTTTAACCGATTTTCGAACTCTAAATGGGTGAATTTTGGCGAATTAAATGCCTTTCTATTATTCGCTCTCGGACGTGACGTCACATCGGGAAGCAATCCGCCATTTTCTCAAACACAGAGTCAAATCAGCTCTGTTATTTTCCGTTTTTTCGACTGTTTTCCGTACCTTGGAGACATCATGCCTCGTCGGTGTGTTGTCGGAGGGTGCAACAACACGAACAGGGATGGATTCAAGTTGCACCAGTGGCCCAAAGATGCGAAAGTGGCAAGAAATTGGACGTTTGTTCCGCACACTTTACCGACGAAAGCTATGCTACGACAGAGATGGCAAGAATGTGTGGATATCCTGCGACACTCAAAGCAGATGCATTTCCAATGATAAAGTCAAAGAAATCTGCCGCCAAACCCCCAGGAAAAAAGAGCGGATGAGGGTATGTCTACAGAATATATTAATTGATGAAAATTGGGCATTCTGCACTCTCAAAGTGCATGTTGTTGCCAAATGTATTTCATATGCTGTAAACCTAGTTCATAGTTGTTAGTTTCCTTTAATGCCAAACAAACACATACCAATCGTTGGTTAGAAGGCGATCGCCGAATTTGTCCTCGCTTTCTCCCGTGTCGCTGGCTGTCGTGTCGTTTTCGTCGGTTTCGCTTGCATACGGTTCAAACCGATATGGCTCAATAGCTTCAGTTTCTTCTTCAATTTCGTTTTCGCTACCTGCCTCCACACTACAACCATCCGTTTCAATACATGCGTAATCTGTTGAATCGCTTAAGCCGCTGAAATCCGAGTCTGAATCCGAGCTAATGTCGCTATAGCTTGCTGTTCTATCCGCCATGTTTGTTTGTGTTGGCATCACTGTGTGACGTCACAGGAAAATGGACGGGTGTATATAACGATGGTTAAAATCAGGCACTTTGAAGCTTTTTTTAGGGATATTGTGTGATGAGTAAAATTTTGAAAAAAACTTCGAAAAATAAAATAAGCCACTGGGAACTGATTTTTAATGGTTTTAACCCTTCTGTAATTGTGATAATGTTCCCCTTTAAAAACAAAACAAATTGTGCGTGCAGCAGCATTTGTGAGGGAGGGGCAGAGACAGAGAGAGAGAGAGAGTTATGATAAACGCGCATGCGTCGCCAGGCTCTGCTTTTTAGCCATAGATTTATCGGATTACATTTTTTATTATCTATAGCAGGGGTGTCAAAAGTGTGCCCCGGAGGCCATTTGCGGCCCACAGCTAATGTTTTAAAGGCCCACGGCACATTCTAAAAATACTATTAAAATAAACAAAAACATAACAAAAGTGAAATAAAAAAGCTTAAAACGTTAAATGTTATTTAGAAAAAGTTGCAATGTTGACTAATAAAACAAAGATGTTTTTTTTTCTTTAAAACTGTCATTGCTCAAAACATAATATTGAATCAAAATCAATGTTATTATGAATTATTGACCTATCCAAGGTTCCGATTACTTCACATCAAATATTCCACTAAGAAAAATATTGCAAATTAGGTAAATAAATAACCCCAAAATTTATATTTTGTTGTTTTCTTACTGTACCGAAAATGAACCGAACCGTGACCTCTAAACCGAGGTACGTACCGAACCAACATTTTTGTGTACTGTTACACCCCTAGCGGCAACACATTGCAAAAAAGTTGGCACAGGGGCATTTTTACCACTGTGTTACATGGCCTTTCCTTTTAACAACACTCAGTAAACGTTTGGGAATGGAGGAGATCAATTTTTGAAGCTTTTCAGTGAGGCAGGGTCGGTCACACGTCGGATTCCATGATGAAGACAAGCATGGGTCTAGTTTGGAGGAGGTCTTTGCCTCAAAGTGCGCTCGGTCTAAATGTGTCTGGTGTTAGTCGGAGCAGTCGCTTCCTTTGTTTTTAAAATAGTGTTAATCGAGTGTGCAAAGCAATTTGCAAACCATAAAGAGCTGTTGGCGCTTGATTGAAATGGACGCCATAAAAGCTCGGGCGAAAGTGTTTGAAAGCTTTGTGTGCAGTTCCCATCAGAAAAAAATAGTCTGTTTATGGCAAAAAAACAAAACAAAAAAAAAGAAAGAAAACGGATATCCTTCAGAGAACCGGCGTCATTGTTTTTGGTTTACCCTATTTTTCGGATTATAGGGCGCACCCGAGTATAAGGCGCACTGCCGATGAGTGGGTCTATTCAGGTCTATTTTCATACAAAAGGCGCATTAAATGAGTCTGTGGAGGGGGGCGTGGTCGGCGCGCCTCCTGCGGGAATGGAGTGTGTATGGCCCGGCTTCGAAGCCCAGCTGACAAGGTGAGTAGATTGCCCAGCTGGGGCTAAATATCTAATCACCTGTCGCCTTTATCAGCAGGGGCCGCGGCCATGAGCGAGGAGGGCGGATGAGGCGCACACCCGACGAGAGAAAGAACAACCAACCACGAGCACAGGGGACTGAAAAGTCCTGCACATGAGTGTATATGAAAATAAAAGACTTGTTCAAACCTGCTCGAGAAGATCCATTGGCCTCAGGAGAACCCTACCCGCATATTATGATTTTTTTCCCTCTACATTTTAAAGACTTGTGGTCCACATAACATGTAATGGTGGTTCTTTGGTCAAAATGTTGCATAGATTATGTTTTACAGACTATCTTCAAGACCCTTTCGGACCGTCTCTTCAGGATGCGCCAGTTTTGGGCGGTCTTATTTACGTGCCTCCACTTCGACAACGTCTTCCCCCCCGTCATCCTTGTGGTACCGGTAGTTTTTAGCGCTTCCATAGCGAGTCTATCGACAGATATAAATTAGAACTGTACGCTACTTTATATCAGAATGCCCCACAACAGGAGGATAGAGAAAAAGAATGAGCTTATTGACTATGACACACATTTTCTAGACTTATGCAGATCCCAAATACCCATCAGCAGCTACCAATAGGTAAGAAAAGTAGTTTTTGTGAAATAAAATGCCAGATAAATGTGCCATTTTGGGGTCCTTACACACACACACACACACACACACACACACACACACACACACACACACACACACACACACACACACACACACACACACACACACACACCATGATAAAACCTGTATGTTGAAGCACAGTACGTCTGACTACAGTAGCCGGTATGCTTTGTGTTCCATCAAGCGATGCGACTTCGTAGCTTACCAAAGTCGTACTAAAACATTATGACAGGTTTTTGAGCGGTATGTAATATTTTATATTCTCAATGAAACATCAACATTGTGGGCTTGCTTGCCTACAGGTATTTGCTAGCGTCATTTATTGAACAGGCGTCAACCTGAAGTCCACACGTATCTCTTATGCGCGACTGCCATCAACTGGTCACACTTATCGTTACACCATGTACCAAATAAAATGGCTTTGAGGTTGGTAAGCACAACCAGAATTAATAAATACATTTGTCTGTTTATCTGTGTTGGCCCTGTGATGAGGTGGCGACTTGTCCAGGGTGTACCCCGCCTTCCGATCAAATGCAGCTGAGATAGGCTCCAGCACCCTCCGCGACCCCAAAAGGGACAAGCGGTAGAAAATGGATGGATGGATTTGACGCACTGGGTTGTAAGGCACACTGGCCATTTTTGAAAAAAATGAACATTTTAGGTGCGGCGCATAGTCCGAAATATACAGTAAGTAAAATTAGTACAAAGTCATGGACGTGATAATTTAATTATTATTATTATTTTGTTTTTTGGCCTTGGTTTTGTCATGTTCGGTTTTCGGTTTCAACCAAGAAACCAGTCTGCAAAAAGAATGAACTAATGGACTACGGCGCAGACTACAATGGCGCCTACATGCACATTTTCTGGACTTATGCAGATCCCAAATACACATCAGCAGTTCCCAATAGGGAAGAAAAGTAGTTTTTACGAAACAAAATGCCAGATGATGTCTCCTAAAAGGTGCCATTTTGGGGTCCTTAAACACACCATAATAATACTCGTAGGTTGAAGCACAGTACGTCTGACTATGGTAGCTAGTATGCTTTGCGTTACGTCAAGCGATGCGACTTCGTAGCTTACCAAAGTCGTACTAAAACATTTTGACAGATTTTTGAGCGCTGTGTGTAATGTTCTACATTCTCAATGAAACAACGTTTTGGTGTTGCTTGCTTACGGGTACTTGCGAGCGTCATTTATTGAACAGGCAACCTGCAGTCGACACGCATCTCCTATGTGTGACTGCCATCTGTGTCAGAATAATTGTATCTAAGTTATCACAAAACTTTGTGTTGAAATGCGATCCCGGCGAGAAGACAAAAGCTGTCTTTAATCCTACCAATCAAAAGGCTTGCAAAACTCCACTGTGTAGGATGGGAAGCAACATGAAGGTGTTCTGTTTCTTTCATGTATTGTAATCAACAGAAAGATATTGTCTGACCCAAGAACTACAAAGCGGAGAGGAAGCAGGGCCTGACTGCCCTCCAGGCACCGCTTGTTTGAACTGTTTTACGACCTTTTCTGTGAACTGTTTACGGCCTTTTCTGTGCACTGTTCTGTAACCAAAGGCGATGGCTGTTTACGACCCACGTCCCTTAGAAACAGCTGTTGCCATGTAATCAGGGAAAGTCCAAATAAAAGAGGAGGCGTAAAATCTTTCTCCAGAGCGTGTTGGGACACTGTGTTGAGACACTGTCGAAGGTACAGTGTCCAGGTGTCTCTCCTCAATTTGAGCCAAATTTAATTCTGCCTCTGTTTAATTCCTTGCTTCTTGTCTCGTTTAATAGATGTCATCAGTGTTTGAACCTGACAATCTACTGGTCACACCGATTTCGGTAAGCACAACCATAAACAATACGTACATTAAGCGCACCAGGTTGTAAGGTGAATCAATCGATTTTAAGTGCGCCTTATAGTCCAAAAATGTTTTGTTTTTTTTATGTTGGAGTTGCACATTTTCGAAAAAACTTGTGCAAAACACAAATGTCCACTGCAGTGGACGCTGGTGGTCAGGAGGAAATACAGTACGTGAAAGTATGGAGTGGTGTTTTTGTGTTTGTGAAGGAGCACCCTGTCCAAGGGATATGCTTCCTTCCTGATGTGCAACTCAACTCAACACACACACACACACACACACACACACACACACACACACACACACACACACGCACACACACGCACACACACGCACACACACACTTCCTTCCTTCATTGGCCATTGCTGTCTATGTCAAAGGTGGTCAGTGAAAGGAGTTTGGGACAAAAACAGGACGGGGAGTGAAATGAAGTTGGGTAAGATGAGGATAGAAACGGAGGAAGATGGCAATGACAAGTTGAAGGTTTGCAAAAAGGGGTAGGGGCTTAAAAAGCTAATAGGTGTCACCTCTTACACAAAACCTTGCAGAAAGAGTGACACGCATAAAGAAAATGGAAGCAGAAGGACGACAGAACAGTAAAACCATTAAAGATGGTGAGATGAAGGGACTGGAGGCGAAGAAAGCTGCTTGGAGACGGAGTAAAAAATAGTGTCAGCGAACAAGGAAAGACTGCGGCAACAAAGCCGCCTTTGACAAAAACCTGAAAAATCTTAGCTGCGAGAGGAGTCACGCAGGGAAAGGGTAAAAAAAAGTGGAAGACAAACTGCAGCAAAGAAAACAAAACTTCCAGCTACAGTAGTTGCACCGACTCGTCTTCTTTTGTGGAGAAACATCTGGGTCTTTTTAAACAACCTAACAAAAATATGATTTGCAACCCACAAAAAATTCACTTGCAAAAAGATTTGCAAACAAAAACTAGATTTGTATGCAAATAATATTTTTGTAGTTATAATTATGGCAAGAAGTGTGTGTTTATGCATGCAAGCAAACAAAAATAAAACAAAATAAATTTACAAAAAAAAAAGGATTTGCAAACTAAAAGCTGGATTTGCAAAAAAAAAAAAAAGGGTTTGCAAAAAAACTAGTTTTGGTTGCAAATATTTTTGTGGTTATAATTATGGAGCGGTATGTGTCTTCTTATGCAAGCAAACAAAGAAAAAAGATTTGCAAGCAGCAAAAATTGAAACCCAAAAAAATTAATAAAATGGATTTGCAAAAAAAAACAACTAGTTTTGGTTCCACATATTTTTGTAGTTATAACTATGGAGAGAAATGTGTCTTCTTATGCAAGCAAACAAAGAAAAAAGATTTGCAAGCAGCAAAAATTGAAACCCAAAAAAATTAATAAAATGGATTTGCAAAAAAAAACAACTAGTTTTGGTTCCACATATTTTTGTAGTTATAACTATGGAGAGAAATGTGTCTTTGTATGCAACCAAACAAAATAAGATTTGCAAACAACAACAAAAAAATTTTACAAAAAAAAATTTGATTTGCAAACAAAAAGCTGGATTTGCAAAAAAAAAATGTTGGTTGCAAATATCATTTTTGTGGTTATGATTATGGAAATACATTTGTTTTCTTATGCAAGCAAACAAAAAATATTTGCAAACGACAAAATTTTAAACCAAAAAAAAAAAAAAAAAAAAGGATTTGCAAAAGGACAAATATATATATATATATATATATATATATATATCAGTGACGTGCGGTGAGGTTGATGGCTGGTGAGGCACTGACTTCATCACAGTCAGATTTACAAACATATGAACCCTAAAGAGTATCTTATTCACCATTTGATTGGCAGCAGTGAACGGGTTATGTTTAAAAGCTCATACCAGCATTCTTCCCTGCTTGGCACTCAGCATCAAGGCTTGGAATTGGGGGTTAAATCACCAAAAATGATTCCCAGGCGCGGTGCCGCTGCTGCCCACTGCTCCCCTCACCTCCCAGGGGGTGATCAAGGGGATGGGTCAAATGCAGAGGACAAATTTCATTACACCTAGTGTGTGTGTGACAATCATTGGTACTTTAACTTAACTTTAACGTTACACATACAAACTGTAGCACACAAAAAAGCACATTTAATAAAAAAAAACGTTATTATGGTCTTACCTTTACTTAGAAATTAAGTCCATGCGCCGCAACTAAAGCCCTCACTTAAACTTTCCACGTGCAAGATTGAATCTATTTAAAAAAGTGTAACCGAGGGTTTATAAATGTCGCCTATACTGTATGAAACTACAAAATAACAAACACGGAGGCTCCAGTTTACACGAGGACCACTTTATTTACCTTCTTTCAAAAACCTCCGCAACGTGACATCACTTCCGCTCTTAGCGCCTTCAAAATAAGAGCTCAAGGCATATACTGTATAACAGCGCATAACAGGAACTTAACATCACAAAGAGGAAAGCCCATGAAAATAGGTTACAAAAGTTATTTAATAAGAAGCCCAAAAGTGCAAAAACAATAACATTATTGTTTTTGCACTTTTTGGCTTCTTCTGAAATATTTGTTTAAAATAGATTCAATCTTGCACGTGGAAAGTTTAAGTGTGGGCTTTATGTTATGATCCGCTGCCCGGATCATATTTTTGTTTACGTTTTCGAGGTACTTGTGTTTTTTGTTTTGGACTCCTTGAGTGCCTGTTTTGTACACCTGAGTTTGTTGCCATGGCTGCTTATTATTTTCACCTGCCGCGTGTGTTCCCGACGCGCACCTGTTTGTCATCACTGACATTATTATTTAAGCCTGCCTTCCCTGTCATTCTGTCTTGCTTCCTAGTTTGTTTTCACACAACAGATGACGACTTTTGTTTCCTGCTCTGAACCTGCTAGCTTCCATGCTAGACTCCTTTTTACCTTCTGGCTCCCACGCTAGCTCCTTTAGTTTTTGCCTTCCATGCTATGAGCACGTTTTTGTTTATTCCAGTATAATTTATTTCTTAAATAAATAATTTCTTACCTGCACGCTGTGTCCGAAGCCCGATCTGCATTCCTGGGAGAGCGAGCCCCGCATCACCATGCGCCCCGGTTGTCACACTTTAGTTGATATAACAATTCTACGGCGGGGGTGCAGGAGGCGAGCCTCAGCCAGTGCGTCTTTTGCAGCCGTTTTATGATCGCTCAGCACAAGAAATACTTTACACACATACAGTTGTTGACAAAATACACTGTACATTATATACCTCAGCTAACTAAACTATGGAAATGTATAATATAGTTCATATAGCAATACAGTCTCACTGCACAGCAGGCCAGCAGTTAGCCGAGTCATTGCGCAATCCATGTTGCGGCACTGAGTGACGTGCCTCAACTGGCTGCTGTTCACCGCACCGTCTCTTCTCAGTATTTGAACGGCAAATGTGAAAATTCAGCTTTTTTGAATAAAAATAATCTAAAACTGGTGAAGTTAAATGGAAAATAACTTTATAGTACAATCACTGGATACATATAACAATTTAATTTATTTATTTATTTTTTTTACATTTTTTTTCTTTCCATGATGGCAGGTGAGGCCCCGCCTCACCTGCCTCTAGTGACTGCACGTCACTGATATATATATATATATATATATATATATATATATATATATATATATATATATATTATACACACATATACATACATAAATACATATACTGTATATACATATATATATATACATATATATATACATATATACATATACATATACATATACATATACATATATATATATATATATATATATATATATATACACATATATGTCTTCAAAGTGTGCAGTTTTCTCATGCTAAAATAAGGACTTTTGTCAAGGCTATAATCAATTATTTGTGTTTACATTGATTCTTATGGGGAACTCTGCTTCACGATAAGATGGTTTCGGTTGGTGAATCATGTTGAAGAACCAATTAAGTTTGTAGATGGAGGTATTGCTGTCCATGTCAAAAGTCAGCAGACTTACTACAAGGAAGCCTGACAACATTATTGTTCAGTCTCAACCAAACAGAATGGACAAGACTCTGTAAAAGTTCAAGTCGGCACTGTAATTACTGACCGTGTGTCATGGGCATGCGTGAGAGTGCTCAAACACAAAAATAAAATAAAAAATAAAGAAAACGGATGACTAATAATGGTTGCTATGGTACCCCATCTTGCTGAGGTGCAATAATCACAGAACAATTTCTTCCATACAATTTCCACTCCATAGCCAGGCAGTGAATGCACTGCACTGACGCACACACACGCACACATACACACACACACGCACACACACACACACACACACACAGTTAGCCACTTCTAGCAAAGCATACTTTAACCTTGACTTTTTCGTACAGATGGTGACTCAGAACTATATTCACAGGCTGAATGGAATAATAGCAGAGAAGAACAAATTAAATGTTACATGTACAGGTGGCTGCCTCCTCCTTTAACCATAGATTCAGAAGAAATATCCACCCCAACTTGGATATTTAAAGATGTATATCAGTAGGAGCATTATGTGAGAGCATTTCAGTAGTGTATGTGAGAGCATTTCAGTAGTGTATGTGAGAGCATTTCAGTAGTGTGTATAAGAGTGTTTCAGTAGTGTGTGTGAGAGAAAAAAATGTCAATTTATGTGAGAGCATTTGTATAGTTTGTAAGAGGTCATTCTGAATAATGTCCTTAACGGCCCCTCATAATTTTGACTCTTTGCTCGCATGCAAAGTGTAAACAATGCTGTCGAGCACTGAAATTAGCCTACTATCGAAATGACTTTAAAAGTCTTATATAAGTGTTATAATGAAGGCAACACATGATGTAAGACTTTTAAAGTCATTTTGATAGTAGGCTAGTATAGATACTTACATCATGTGTTGCCTTCATTCTAAGACTTATATAAGAATTTTAAAGTCATTTTGATAGTAGGCTAATATAGCTAATATAGACACTTACATCATGTGCTGCCTTCATTATAACACTTTTGTAAGAATTTTAAAGTCATTTTGATAGTAGGCTAATATAGCTAATATAGACACTTATATAAGTAATATAATGAAGGCAACACAAGATGTAAGTGTCTTTATTAGCTATATTAGACTACTATCAAAATGACTTTAAAAGTCCTATATAAGTGTTATAATGAAGGCAACACGTGATGTAAGACTTTTAAAGTCATGTTGATAGTAGGCTAATTTAGCTAATATAGACACTTACATCATGTGTTGCCTTCATTATGACACTTATATAAGGCTTTTAAAGTCATTTTGATAGTAGGCTAATATAGCTAATATAGACACTTACATCATGTGTTGCCTTCATTAAAACACTTATATAAGAATTTTGAAGTCATTTTGATAGTAGGCTAATATAGCTAATATAGACACTTACATCATGTGTTGCCTTCATTAAAACACTTATATAAGAATTTTGAAGTCATTTTGATAGTAGGCTAATATAGCTAATATAGACACTTATATAAGTGTTATAATGAAAGCAACACATGATGTAAGTGTCGATATTAGCTATATTAGCCTACTATCAAAATGACTTTAAAAGTCCTATATAAGTGTTATAATGAAGGCAACACGTGATGTAAGACTTTTGAAGTCATTTTGATAGTAGGCTAATATAGTTAATATAGACACTTATAAGTGTTATAATGAAGGCAACACATGATGTGTCTATATTAGCTATATTAGCCTACTATCAAAATGACTTTAAAATTCTTATATAAGTGTTTTAATGAAGGCAACACATGATGTAAGTGTCTATATTAGCCTACTATCAAAATGACTTTAAATGTCTTACATCATGTGTTGCTTTCATTATAACACTTATATAAGACTTTTAAAGTCATTTTGATAGTAGGTTAATATAGTTAATATAGACACTTACATCATGTGTTGCCTTCATTATAACACTTATATAAGACTTTTAAAGTCATTTTTATAGTAGGCTAATATAGCTAATATAGACACTTACATCTTGTGTTGCCTTCATTATAACACTTATATAAGTGTCTATATTAGCTATATTAGCCTACTATCAAAATGACTTTAAAATTCTTATATAAGTGTTTTAATGAAGGCAACACATGATGTAAGACTTTTAAAGTCATTTTTATAGTAGGCTAATATAGATATAGCTAATATAGACACTTACATCATGTGTTGCCTTCATTATAACACTTATATAAGTGTCGATATTAGCTATATTAACCCACTATCAAAGTGACTTTAAAATTCTTATATAAGTGTTTTAATGAAGGCAACACATGATGTAAGTGTCTATATTAGCCTACTATCAAAATGACTTTAAAAGTCTTACATCATGTGTTGCCTTCATTATAACACTTATATAAGACTTTTAAAGTCATTTTGATAGTAGGCTAATATAGCTAATATAGACACTTACATCTTGTGTTGCCTTCATAATAACACTTATATAAGTGTCTATATTAGCTATATTAGCCTACTATCAAAATGACTTTAAAATTCTTATATAAGTGTCTCCTCTCTGAGCTGCCACCTTAACGTGGTAGAGGAGTTTGCGTGTCCCAATGATCCTAGGAGCTATGTTGTCCGGGGGCTTCCATGCCCCCTGGTAGGGTCTCCCAAGACAAACAGGTCCTAGGTGAGGGATCAGACAAAGAGCAGCTCGAAGACTTCTATGGAAATGCAAGAACCGAGACTCAGATTTCCCTCGCCCGGACGCGGGTCACTGGGGCCCCCCTCCGGAGCCAGGCCCGGAGTTGGGGCACGATGGCGAGCGCCTGGTGGCCGGGCCTGTCCCCATGGGGCCCGGCCGGGCACAGCCCGAAGAGGCAACGTGGGTCCCCCCTCCAATGGGCTCACCACCCATAGCAGGGGCCATAGAGGTCGGGTGCAATGTGAGCTGGGCGGTAGCCGAAGGCAGGGCACTTGGCGGTCCGATCCTCGGCTACAGAAGCTAGCTCTTGGGACATGGAACGTCACCTCGCTGGGGGGGAAGGAGCCTGAACTAGTGCGCGAGGTAGAGAAGTTCCGGTTGGATATAGTCGGACTCACCTCGACGCACAGCAAGGGCTCTGGAACCAGTTCTCTCGAGAGGGGCTGGACTCTCTTCCACTCTGGCGTTGCCAGCAGTGAGAGGCGACGGGCTGGGGTGGCAATTCTTGTTGCCCCCCGGCTCAGAGCCTGCATGTTGGAGTTCAACCCGGTGGACGAGAGGGTAGCTTCCCTCCGCCTTCGGGTGGGGGGACGGGTCCTGACTGTTGTTTGCGCTTACGCGCCAAACAGCAGCTCAGAGTACCCACCCGTTTTTGGATTCACTCGAGGGAGTACTTGAGAGTGCTCCCCCGGGTGATTCCCTCGTTCTACTGGGGGACTTCAACGCTCATATTGGCAACGACAGTGAAACCTGGAGAGGCGTGATTGGGAAGAATGGCCGCCCGGATCTGAACCCAAGTGGTGTTTTGTTATTGGACTTTTGTGCCCGTCACGGATTGTCCATAACGAACACCATGTTCAAGCATAAGGGTGTCCATATGTGCACTTGGCACCAGGACACCCTAGGCCGCAGTTCTATGATCGACTTTGTAGTTGTGTCATCGGATTTGCGGCCTCATGTTTTGGACACTCGGGTGAAGAGAGGGGCGGAGCTTTCTACCGATCACCACCTGGTGGTGAGTTGGCTGCGATGGTGGGGGAGGATGCCGGACAGACCTGGCAGGCCCAAACGCATTGTGAGGGTTTGCTGGGAACGTCTGGCAGAGTCTCCTGTCAGAGAGAGTTTCAATTCCCACCTCCGGAAGAACTTTGAACATGTCACAAGGGAGGTGCTGGACATTGAGTCCGAGTGGACCATGTTCCGCACCTCTATTGTCGAGGCGGCTGATTGGAGCTGTGGCCGCAAGGTAGTTGGTGCCTGTCGTGGCGGTAATCATAGAACCCGTTGGTGGACACCGGCGGTGAGGGATGCCGTCAAGCTGAAGAAGGACTCCTATCGAGTTCTTTTGGCTCATGGGACTCCTGAGGCAGCGGACAGGTACCGACAGGCCAAGCGGTGTGCGGCTTCAGCGGTCACGGAGGCAAAAACTCGGACATGGGAGGAGTTCGGGGAAGCCATGGAAAACGACTTCCGGACGGCTTCGAAGCGATTCTGGACGACCATCCGCCGCCTCAGGAAGGGGAAGCAGTGCACTACCAACACCGTGTATGGTGCGGATGGTGTTCTGCTGACCTCGACTGCGGAAGTTGTGGATCGGTGGACGGAATACTTCGAAGACCTCCTCAATCCCACCAACACGTCTTCCTATGAGGAAGCAGTGCCTGGGGAATCTGTGGTGGGCTCTCCTATTTCTGGGGCTGAGGTTGCTGAGGTATTTAATAAGCTCCTCGGTGGCAAGGCCCCGGGGGTGGATGAGAGCCGCCCGGAGTTCCTTAAGGCTCTGGATGCTGTAGGGCTGTCTTGGTTGACAAGACTCTGCAGCATCGCGTGGACATCGGGGGCAGTACCTCTGGATTGGCAGACCGGGGTGGTGGTTCCTCTCTTTAAAAAGGGGAACCGGAGGGTGTGTTCTAACTATCGTGGGATCACACTCCTCAGCCTTCCCGGTAAGGTCTATTCAGGTGTACTGGAGAGGAGGCTACGCCGGATAGTCGAACCTCGGATTCAGGAGGAACAGTGTGGTTTTCGTTCTGGTCGTGGAACTGTGGACCAGCTCTATACTCTCGGCAGAGTCCTTGAGGGTGCATGGGAGTTTGCCCAACCAGTCTACATGTGCTTTGTGGACTTGGAGAAGGCATTCGACCGTGTCCCTCGGGAAGTCCTGTGGGGAGTGCTCAGAGAGTATGGGGTTTCGGACTGTCTGATTGTGGCGGTCCGCTCCCTGTATGATCAGTGTCAGAGCTTGGTTCGCATTGCTGGCAGTAAGTCGGACACGTTTCCGGTGAGGGTTGGACTCCGCCAAGGCTGCCCTTTGTCACCGATTCTGTTCATAACTTTTATGGACAGAATTTCTAGGCGCAGTCAAGGCGTTGAGGGGATCCGGTTTGGTGGCTGCAAGATTAGGTCTCTGCTTTTTGCAGATGATTTGGTACTGATGGCTTCATCTGGCCAGGATCTTCAGCTCTCACTGGATCGGTTCGCAGCTGAGTGTGAAGCGACTGGGATGAGAATCAGCACCTCCAAGTCCGAGTCCATGGTTCTCGCCCGGAAAAGGGTGGAGTGCCATCTCCGGGTTGGGGAGGAGATCTTACCCCAAGTGGAGGAGTTCAAGTACCTCGGAGTCTTGTTCACGAGTGAGGGAAGAGTGGATCGTGAGATCGACAGGCGGATCGGTGCGGCGTCTTCAGTAATGCGGACGCTGTATCGATCCGTTGTGGTGAAGAAGGAGCTGAGCCGGAAGGCAAAGCTCTCAATTTACCGGTCGATCTACGTTCCCATCCTCACCTATGGTCATGAGCTTTGGGTTATGACCGAAAGGACAAGATCACGGGTACAAGCGGCCGAAATGAGTTTCCTCCGCCGGGTGGCGGGGCTCTCCCTTAGAGATAGGGTGAGAAGCTCTGTCATCCGGGGGGAGCTCAAAGTAAAGCCGCTGCTCCTCCACATTGAGAGGAGCCAGATGAGGTGGTTCGGGTATCTGGTCAGGATGCCACCCGAGCGCCTCCCTAAGGAGGTGTTTAGGGCATGTCCGACCGGTAGGAGGCCACGAGGAAGACCCAGGACACGTTGGGAAGACTATGTCTCCCGGCTGGCCTGGGAACGCCTCGGGATCCCCCGGGAAAAGCTGGACGAAGTGGCTGGGGAGAGGGAAGTCTGGGCTTCCCTGCTTAGGCTGCTGCCCCCGCGACCCGACCTCGGATAAGTGGAAGAAGATGGATGGATGGATGGAACACATGATGTAAGTGTCTATATTAGCCTACTATCAAAATGACTTTAAAAGTCTTATATAAGTGTTATAATGAAAGCAACACACGATGTAAGACTCTTAAAGTCATTTTGATAGTAGGCTAATATAGCTAATATAGACACTTATATAAGTGTTATAATGAAAGCAAAGAAAGATTTAAGTGTCTATATTAGCTATATTAACCCACTATCAAAGTGACTTTAAAAGTCTTATGTGTTATAATGAAGGCAACGCATGATTTAAGTGTCTATATTAGCCTACTATCAAAAAGACTTTAAAAGTCTTACATCATGTGTTGCCTTCATTATAACAGTTGCATCAGACTTTTAAAGTCATTTTGATAGTAGGTTAATATAGCTAATATAGACACTTACATCATGTGTTGCCTTCATTATAACACTTATATAAGTGTCTATATTAGCTATATTAACCCACTATCAAAGTGACTTTAAAATTCTTATATAAGTGTTTTAATGAAGGCAACACATGATGTAAGTGTCTATATTAGCCTACTATCAAAATGACTTTAAAAGTCTTACATCATGTGTTGCCTTCATTATAACAGTTGTATCAGACTTTTAAAGTCATTTTGATAGTAGGTTAATATAGTTAATATAGACACTTACATCATGTGTTGCCTTCATTATAACACTTATATAAGACTTTTAAAGTCATTTTGATAGTAGGCTAATATAGCTAATATAGACACTTACATCTTGTGTTGCCTTCATTATAACACTTATATAAGTGTCTATATTAGCTATATTAGCCTACTATCAAAATGACTTTAAAATTCTTATATAAGTGTTTTAATGAAGGCAACACATGATGTAAGTGTCTATATTAGCCTACTATCAAAATGACTTTAAAAGTCTTATATAAGTGTTATAATGAAAGCAACACACGATGTAAGACTCTTAAAGTCATTTTGATAGTAGGCTAATATAGCTAATATAGACACTTATATAAGTGTTATAATGAAAGCAAAGAAAGATTTAAGTGTCTATATTAGCTATATTAACCCACTATCAAAGTGACTTTAAAAGTCTTATGTGTTATAATGAAGGCAACGCATGATTTAAGTGTCTATATTAGCCTACTATCAAAAAGACTTTAAAAGTCTTACATCATGTGTTGCCTTCATTATAACAGTTGTATCAGACTTTTAAAGTCATTTTGATAGTAGGTTAATATAGCTAATATAGACACTTACATCATGTGTTGCCTTCATTATAACACTTATATAAGTGTCTATATTAGCTATATTAACCCACTATCAAAGTGACTTTAAAATTCTTATATAAGTGTTTTAATGAAGGCAACACATGATGTAAGTGTCTATATTAGCCTACTATCAAAATGACTTTAAAAGTCTTACATCATGTGTTGCCTTCATTATAACACTTATATAAGACTTTTAAAGTCATTTTGATAGTAGGTTAATATAACTAATATAGACACTTACATCATGTGTTGCCTTCATTATAACACTTATATAAGAATTACAATTTTTTGAGGCTCCAGACAGATTTTATTTTTTTGGTGCAATATGGCTTTGGGTTGCCGACCTCTGCACTAAACCGGGAAATGATCACGACAGAACAATCCGCGAGGTCCGATGAAGTATTAAGAGGTTCCGTGCGTTACTATTAAAAGATGAGCAGTGAACTACACAACATACTGACTGTACGCACAACAACGCAGTCAACAACATGTGTGGGGAAACAAAGACTCCAGCTGTGCGTGGACGGGAGAACAGAGGGAAACATTAAAAAAAAACACGTGCACTGACATGAGCCGCATGGTCGGCTCATTAGCTGCACGGCAACATGAGATTCCTTCCCGGCCGTGACGCAGGCCCGCAGTCAACAGGTCAACACAAAAACACACAGTAGCAAATACGTGGAAGCCGACACACTCGCACTCCAAGCGGTGACGAGTATGACAAATGTCAAACACGCCCTCCGTCCGACATGCTCAACATAAACACACACGTTTGACCTCGGACATCTCTGACTTCTTCTTTCCTGCTTTCACACTTTTCCTTCCTCCAATTATTTCCTTCGCTCCATCCTTTCAACATTTCTATTCACTTCAATTATCCATGTGTGTGTGTTGTGTGTGCATGTGTGTGTGTGTGTGTGTGTGTGTTATGCACAACTCCCAGCACCGCTGCTGTCACAGTGCCTCCTAGTGTAAAAACACCTCAACTGCAGACATGTTGAGTGTTCATAGTTACATTTGAACATGTTTTTATTTTCCAAATGACTTTCCTATTCGGGGTCAGAGGTGAGCCGGGGCCGATCCTTTGAGTTGTCACATTTAATTACTTTATTGCAATTTTTACTTGTCCTCTTGTATGCTGCATTCATCCACAATACAACTATAAACAATCATTTCAAAATACATAAGAAAGCAAATAATATTAATACAGGTAGTGATGTCCAATAATATCGGCCGATAAATGCTTTAAATTGTAATATCGGAAATTATCGGTATGGTTTTTTTTGTTTTTATTTTTTTATTAAATCAACATAAAAAACACAATATACACACAATTAGTGCACCAACCCAAAAAACCACTCATTCACACAAAAGGGTTGTTTCTTTCTGTTATTAATATTCTGGTTCCTACATGGTAAAATAATGAAACTAATATTTAAAATGAAAAAAAAATGTTTAAAAAAAAATAATGAAACCTCTACATTTATTTGTGCGTATAAAATTGACTGATTATGTTAATATCAAAATTCCAGTTTTATTGGTGCAACATTAATACACAGCTACCCTGTGATTAAACTGTTTAAAAATATAATCGTTTGACAGCACTAGTCATACATTTATCAATGTTATTAATACCAATGTAGAAATATTTCAGGATTGTTATTTTTATTGATACTAATTGATTATTTCTATTTTATCCATAACGCTAAATGATTGTTTTATGAATTTCCATCTGTTGTCCAGGATTTTTATTTGATTCCAGTCATTTTAATGTAATTATTTAAATTTAGTGCTCTCAATTTTTTTTTTCTAATTTTTTTATTAATTTAGATTAATCACACTTTAAAATTTTGATTAATCACACTGTTTGAATATTGATTAATCACGATTAATCCCACTTTTGAATTTTGATCAATCACACTTTTGAATTTTGATTAACCACAGGTGCAGTGCATCTTGGAAAATGTTCACAGCACCTCACCAGGCCAATATCATCCGTACAGTGAAGCATGGTGGTGGCAGCATCATGCTGTGGGGATGGTTTTCAGCGGCAGGACCTGGGAGACTAGTCAAGATAGAGGGAAAGATGAATGCAGCAATTTACAGAGACATCTTGGATCCGGCTTCTAAATCTACTATTCAGTACTATTATTCCACCGCAAAAGTTTGGCGCGCTCGACAGCCCACAGTTCTCATCCGATCAAAAAACGTTCCAGTATCAAAAGGTTCTACCCGACCGGGAATCGTGAGCTCCCAGATTACCCTGAATTCCCGCTTTTACGGGACATTTTTTCCCATCGAAAATAAATGAGCCATTTTTCAAACTTGCACAGTTTCCACATTTCTCAACCGATTCCAACCTATCCACCCATCTCACCTTGGACAATCAAACTGCCATTTTCCAAGTTCAAACCAATTCCAGGAATTCCCAGAATTTCCGGTTTTCCCAAGCCCTACTTGACCTTTTCATCAAAATATTCTTCTTAAATGGGACATCAAAAGTTTTAGTTTTTTTTTCTTAAAAATTCCCGGTTTTCACAAAATTTCAGGAATTCTAAAACGCCATTTCAAACTCAAACGGTTACTAGGTCAACATTTTCAAGTTTTTTCCCAAAATTCCCAAATTTAAATTCCCATTCAAATGAATTGACTTATTCATTGTTATACAATTCCCTAAATTCTCAAAATGTTTTGGATTTTTTAAACCCGACTTTGACCTTCCAACTATCAACCCAGACTGATCTCCCGAAATATTGAATCCAAAACATATTTTCCCTTCCCCCAAATTCCCGGTTTTCCAGTAATTTTCTCCCCATTGACAATGAATGGGAAATATACAATCAACATCATATCCCACATTTCTCATCCGATTTGAACCGTTCCAACATCCACACACTCATCTCAACTTGGACAATCAAACTACCATTTTCCAAGTTCAAACCAATTCCAGGAATTCCCGGTTTTCCCAAGCCCTATTTGACCTCTTTGTCAATATATTCTTATTTGGAAGGGCAAAAGTTATCTTTTTTTTTCTTGTAAAAATTCCCGGTTTTCAGGAAATTCCAGGAATTCCGAAACACAGTTTAAAACTCAAACTGTTACTCGGTCAACATTGTTCAACCTTTTCGAAAAATTACAACACCAACCCATTCATATAATCTAGGACAATTGTGGTATCATCTATATTTTCAAAAATTCATTTTTTTCCCCGAAATTCACACATTTAAATTCCCATTCAAATGAATAGACTTATTCATTGTTAATTCTCAAAATGTTTCGCAGCTTTTTAACCCGATTTTGACCTTTCAACCATCAACCCAGACTGATCTTCCGAAATATCTAACCTATTTTCCCTTCCCCCAAATTCCTGTTTTTCCTGGTAATTTTCTCCCCATTGACAATGAATGGGAAATATATAATCGACAGCATATCCCACATTTCTCATCCGATTTGAACTGTTCCACCATGCACATAGCCCACTCGCCCTGGACATTTAAGCCAGCATGTTTCCCGGTTCCAAAATGTTCCTGATTACCCGAAATTACCAGGAATTTCCCACCATTGAAAAAGAATGGGCAATATACAAACATCTCCATATCCCACATTTCTCAACCGATTCGAACCGTTCCAACATCCACAAACTCATCTCACCTTGGACAATCAAACTACCATTTTCCAAGTTCAAAACAATTCCAGGAATTCCCGGTTTCCCAAGCCCTATTTGACCTCTTCATCAAAATATACTTTCACAAAATTCCAGGAATTCCGAAACACCATTTAGAACTCAAACTGTTACTAGGTCAACATTTTTGAACCTTTTAAAAAAATTACAACACCAACCCATTCATATAATCTAGGACAATTGTGGTATTATCTATATTTTCAAAAATTCCCGTTTTTTTCCCGAAATTCCCAAATTCAAATTCCCATTCAAATGAATGGATTTATTAATTGTTAATTCTCAAAATGCTTCACACTTTTTAAACCTGATTTTGACCTTTCAACCATCAACCCACACTGATCTTCCGAAATATCTAACTCAAAACATATTTTCCCTTCCCCCAAATTCCTGTTTTTCCCGGTAATTTTCTCCCCATTGACAATAAATGGGAAACATACAATCGACAGCATATCACACATTTCTCATCCGATTTGAACCATTCCAACATCCACATAGCCCGCTCGCCCTGGACATTTAAACCAGCATGTTTCGAAAATACCCTGATTACCCGGAATTACCAGGAATTTTCTACCATTGAAAATGCATGGGCAATATACAAACATCTCCATATCCCACATTTCTCAACCGATTCGAATCGTTCCAACATCCACAAACTCATCTCACCTTAAAGTTAAAGTTAAAGTACCAATGATTGTCACACACACACTAGGTGTGGTGAAATTTGTCCTCTGCATTTGACCCATCCCCTTGTCCACCCCCTGGGAGGTGAGGGGAGCAGTGGGCAGCAGCGGTGCCGCCCGGGAATCATTTTTGGTGATTTAACCCCCAATTCCAACCCTTGATGCTGAGTGCCAAGCAGGGAGGTAACGGGTCCCATTTTTATAGTCTTTGGTATGACTCGGCCGGGGTTTGAACTCCAGACCTACCGATCTCAGGGCGGACACTCTAACCACTAGGCCACTGAGTAGGTATGGACACCTTGGACAATCAAACTACCATTTTCCAAGTTCAAAACAATTCCAGGAATTCCCGGTTTTCCTAAGCCCTATCTAACCTATTCATCAAAATATTCTTCTTAATTGGGACAACAAAAGTTTTTTGGGTTTTTTTTCATAAAAATTCACGGTTTTTACGAAATTCCAGGAATACCGAAACACCATTTAGAACTCAAACTGTTAGTAGGTCAACATTTTTGAACCTTTTTAAAAAAATACAACACCAACCCATTCATATAATCTTGGACAATTGTGGTATTATCTATATTTTCAAAAATTCCCGTTTTTTTTCCGAAATTCCCAAATTTAAAGAAATTATTCATTCTTATTCAAATTTTTTGCATTTTTTAACCATGATTTTGACTTTTCAACCATCAACCCAGACTGATCTTCCGATACATCGAACGAAAAACATTTTCTCTTCTGCCAAATTCCCGGTTTTCTGGTAATTTTCTCCTCATTGACAATGAATAGAAAATATACAATGGACAGTATATCCCACATTTCTCATCCGATTTGAATCGTTCCAACATCCACATACTTCACTCACTCTGGACATTCAATCCAGCATGTTTTCCGGTTCCAAAATATTCCTGATTACCCGGAATTACCAGGAATTTTCCACCATTGAAAATGAATGGGCAATATACAAACATCTCCATATCCCACATTTCTCAACCGATTCGAATCGTTCCAACATCCACAAACTCATCTCACCTTGGACAATCAAACTACCATTTTCCAAGTTCAAAACAATTACAGGAATTCCCGGTTTTCCTAAGCTCTATTTAACCTATTCATCAAAATATTCTTCTTAATTGGGACATCAAAAGTTTTTTTTGTTTTGTTTTTTTTAAATAAAAATTCACGGTTTTCACGAAATTCCAGGAAATCCGAAACACCATTTAGAACTCAAACTGTTACTAGGTCAACATTTTTTAACCTTTTCAAAAAAGTACAACACAAAACCCATTCATATAATTAGGACAATTCTGGTATTATCTATATTTTCAAAAATTCCCGTTTTTTTTCTCCGAAATTTCCAAATTTAAATTCCCATTCAAATGAATAGACTTACTCATTCTTAGTCAAATTTTTCGCATTTTTTAAACATGATTTTGACTTTTCAACCATCAACCCAGACTGATCTTCCGATATATCGAACGAAAATCATATTTTCCCTTCTCCCAAATTCCCGTTTTTCTGGTAATTGTCTCCCCATTTACAATGAATGGGAAACATACAAACGACATCATATCCCACATTTCTCATCCGATTTGAACCGTTCCAACATCCACATACTCCACTCGCCCTGGACATTCAAACTACCATTTTCCAAGTTCAAAACAATTCCAGGAATTCCCGATTTTCCTAAGCCCTATTTAACCTATTCATCAAAATATTCTTCATTGGGACAACAAAAGTTTGTTTTGTTTTTCATAAAAATTCACGTTTTTTACGAAATTCCAGGAATTCCGAAACACCATTTAGAACTCAAACTGTTACTAGTTCAACATTTTTTAACCTTTAAAAAAAAATTACAACATCAACCCATTCATATAATCTAGGACAATTGTGGTATTATCTATATTTTCAAAAATTCCCGTTTTTTTTCCGAAATTCACAAATTTAAAGAATTATTCATTCTTGTTTAAATTTTTTGCATTTTTTAACCATGATTTTGTCTTTTCAACCATCAACCCAGACTGATCTTCCGATATATCGAACGAAAAACATATTTTCCCAAATTCACGGTTTTCTGGTAATTTTCTCCCCATTGACAATGAATAGAAAATATACAATGGACAGTATATCGCACATTTCTCATTCGATTTGAACCGTTCCAACATCCACATACTTCACTCACTCTGGACATTCAATCCAGCATGTTTCCCGGTCTTGATTACCCGGAATTACCAGGAATTTCCCACCAATGTAAATGAATGGGCACTATACAAACATCTCCATATCCCACATTTCTCAACCGATTTGAACCATTCCAACATCCACAAACTCCACTCATCCTGGACATTCAAGCATTTCAGTTCCACTCAGGCCTATCGGCGGTTCGCACATAGGGCATTCGCACGCAATTCCTACTGGAATTGCAAATTCTAGTCTGTGATAAATTAGAATTAAAAAAATAAAATAAAATAAAAAATAATTGTCATTATGGGGTATTGTGTGTAGAATTTTGAGGACAAAAATGAATTTTATTCCATTTTGTTTTATTGTTTTGAAGAAAATACATAGAAAAGTATGAACATTTGTTCAAATAAAATTCCCCAGTTTATCCTGATAGTGATGTTCCCATTAAATGACTAATGTTGATAAAGTAACCTTGAATGTTTGTCATCAAAACATCATATTTGCTGCAGCAGCGACCATTAAAACTCCCTCCTCATCTGCGTGGATGTCAGGTAAGATCGCTTCGCTCTTTCTGCTTCCCGAACCACCGCCACGGGAATTTGACTTGATATTTTCCCTGCGAGGAAGGACAAGGAGAAAAGGAGGGAGGAGGCGAGAAGGACAGCTCCTGCGCTGATTTCATCTGAATGCTCCGCATCGGTCCCAGCATGACTCCACCTCCCCGACATGAACTACAAAGTCAAGCCTCTCGCTCTCCTTTTCACACAAAACCACCTTAAGGAATAACAATCAGCTTATTGTTTCCATTTCAAAGAAACAGGCAAGGAAAAGCAGCCGAAGAGAGAAGGTGGTCTAATCCAATGAGGACTAGAGTCAGATTAATAGAACTCTATTATCAGATATATTGAATATCACATCCGAACAAGCAGCATGTACAAATATGTGCAGGCAGAAGTCTGTTCTGCCAGCCTTTAGCTAAAAAAAAACAGTTGCAAGTCATTTCCTAAGGCCAGTTCTAGAATAGGGGTGTCCAAACTTTTTCCACTGAGGGCCGCACACTAAAAAAAAAACATACAGGGGCCATTTTGATATTTGTCATTCTCTAAACCTGTTGCATTTCTTTTATGTATGAAAAGCGCTTTATAAACAAAGTTTGATTGAAGTGATTGAAGTCATGAAAATGTTGAAAATGAGTCATATTATTTTTCTTTAATTACTATTCAACGCTTAGATCTCCACATCAACTTCAGGTCTATCTGTCGATATAAAATAAAAAATATACTGTATATATGTTTATGTCATTTTTGTAAAAGAAAACCCTTTTTTTTTTTAATGGCAAAAAAGCAAAAATATGAAATATTTTTCCTCAAAACTAATGTCAAAGTGGAATATTTGATGTGGAGTAATCGGAGCCTTAAAGGGGAACATTATCACAATTTAAGAATGGTTAAAACCATTAAAAATCAGTTCCCAGTGGCTTATTTTATTTTTCGAAGTTTTTTTCAAAATTTTACCCATCACGCAATATCCCTCAAAAAAGCTTCAAAGTGCCTGATTTTAACCACCCGTCCATTTTCCTGTGACATCACATAGTGATGCCAATACAAACAAACATGGCGCATAGAACAGCAAGCTATAGCGACATTAGCTCGGATTCAGACTCGGATTTCAGCGGCTTAAGCGATTCAACAGATTACGCATGTATTGAAACGGATGGTTGTAGTGTGGAGACAGGTAGCGAAAACGAAATTGAAGAAGAAACTGAAGCTATTGAGCCATATCGGTTTGAACCGTATGCAAGCGAAACCGACGAAAACGACACGACAGCCAGCGACACGGGAGAAAGCGAGGACGAATTTGGCGATCGCCTTCTAACCAACGATTGGTATGTGTTTGTTTGGCATTAAAGGAAACTAACAACTATGAACTAGGTTTACAGCACATGAAATACATTTGGCAACAACATGCACTTTGAGAGTGCAGACAGCCCAATTTTCATCAATTAATATATTCTGTAGACATACCCTCATCCGCTCTCTTTTCCTGAAAGCTGATCTGTCCAGTTTTGGAGTTGATGTCAGCAGGCCAGGGAAGCTAGGGTCGATAGGGGGTTTAGCCCGCTCGTCTGCGGGAACAAACTGCCGCCATTGCTTGCCGTGCTACCGAGGCCCTTTGTCCCTGAATTGCTCACACACTCCGGCAGATTCAATGGGGGTCTGGCGGCAGATTTCTTTGACTTTATCGTTGGAAATGCATCTGCTTTGAGTGTCGCAGGATATCCACACATTCTTGCCATCTCTGTCGTAGCATAGCTTTTGTCGGTAAAGTGTGCGGAACAAACGTCCAATTTCTTGCCACTTTCGCATCTTTGGGCCACTGGTGCAACTTGAATCCGTCCCTGTTCATGTTGTTACACCCTCCGACAACACACCGATGAGGCATGATGTCTCCAAGGTACGGAAAACAGTCGAAAAAACGGAAAATAACAGAGCTGATTTGACTCGGTGTTTGAGAAAATGATGGATTGCTTCCCGATGTGATGCCACGTTGTGACGTCATCGCTCCGAGAGCGAATATTAGAAAGGCGTTTAATTCGCCAAAATTCACCCATTTAGAGTTCGGAAATCGGTTAAAAAAATATATGGTCTTTTTTCTGCAACATCAAGGTATATATTGACGCTTACATAGGTCTGGTGATAATGTTCCCCTTTAAAAAAAAATCCCACTATCATTTTTGGAGATACAAAAGGGCCACACTCATGAAAGTGTTAAAAATACACATCCATCCATCCCCATCCATTGTCTACCGCTTGTCCCTTTCGGGGTCGCGGAGGGTGCTGGAGCCTATCTCAGCTGCATTCGCGCGGAAGGCGGCGTACACCCTGGACAAGTCATGTCATACATTATTTTATTTTCAACGCTTAAGTCTCTAGTCCCCAAACTTTTTGACTCGGGGGCCGCATTAGGTTAAAAAAATTTAAATATATATATATATATATATATATATATATATATGTCATGTCTGTGTGATCATGTTTTGTTTTAGTCAGGTTTGGTTTTGTTTTTGGACTTTTTGTGCACTTTTGTTTGTTTTGTCACCATAGCAACCATTAGTTAGTTAGTTAGTCACGTCACGCACCTGTTTCACGTTCGGACTCACACACACCTGTCACCAATCATGTCACTGTTATTTAAGCCTATACCTTTGTTCATCACTCGTTCTGCCTGCATTTGTCTTTGTGTCACACCGGCTTATGTCTCGTTCTGACCATGTAAGTTTCCATGCCATAGCTTCTGCTAATTAGCAGCTTCACTTGTGTTTTAGGCACGCTTGCCTTTTTTTTTGTTGTATTTTTGTGTTTGTGGTAGTGAGTGATTTATCTTAAATAAATCCAAGCCTACCTTCACGCTGTTGTCCGGAGCCGTATTTTTGCGTTGGAAGAACAACCCCGCAGCAAGCTGCGACCCCCAGTGTGACAATCAGGGGCGCCGAAAAGGGGGGGTAAAGGAGACGGATTCTAGGGGCCCATGATGGAGGGGGGCCCAGAGAGGCCCCTAATGATGATGAAATTATGATACAGAAAAAATAATTACACTGTGTTGGGGGCCCTGTAAAGATTCTTTTCATGGGGCCCAAAATCCCTAGCGGCGCCCCTGGTGACAATATATATATATATATATATATATATATATATATATATATATATATACATATATATATACATATATATATATATATATTCTGGGCGCAATGATGTCACGTTGTAGATGGGAAAATGCATTTTTAGACAAAAAGTATTTGCCTGAGCGGCTAGGAAACACAAAGTGTAACAAGCAGTAAAAATGGATTAGAAAGGACAGATTTAAAAAATTTAAAATTAAAAAACTAAAATTTAATTCGGAACTTTCCGCGGGCCAGATTTTGGACACTGGCAGGCCGGATCCGTAGTTTGGGGACCCCTGCTCTACATCAACTTCAGATCTATCCGTCGATTATATATTTTTTTATCATTTCTTTGTTTTTTGTTATTTTCATTTGTTTTATGCCTTTTTAGTCAAATAATGTTTTTTTACATGGCAAACCCGCAAAATATGCAATATTTTTCCCTTAAAAATTGTTTTTTTCAAGTGGAATATTTGATGTGACGAAGTTGGAGCCTTGAATAGGTCAATAATCCATAACATTGATTTTGATTCATTATTATTTTTGAGCAATGACCGTTTTAAAGAAAAAAAAAACTGCCTGCAATGCCTAGTGTTTAATATTAGAGTCAACACTGCAACTTTTTCTTGTTACATTTCACCTGTGGTCTATTTTCCACTTTAAGTATTATTATTATTTTTTTTAGAATGTGCTACGGGCCATAACATTTTTTTTTTAGCTGCAGGCCGCAAATGGCCCCCCGGCCGCACTTAGGACAACCCTGTTCGAGCATGTTTCCTGGTTACTAACGCTCTCCAGTAGATCACATAGTACAGTAGTAACTTAAGAAACCAGATTTATATTTACTGCTCTAACATCACAATAGCCTGAAGGTCTTTTCATGCCCCGGTTGGGGAACGACTGCTTGTTGGTTTCAGAAATGTAATAGACAACAGAAGCAAATAAGTCACAATCTCCGGTGGTTTATAAACTGATATTGTCTCATTCTATATATGACATTTACAGCATTGGGAGAATTGGGTTGTTTTTTCTTCCAGCGGAGCGGAGTCGACGATAGCAGTTTATTACCCGCCAGAGTACAGATGGTATTGTGAGAGTACATCCCGAATCCTCCACAGCAGACAGATTAAAGGATAAAAGAAGTGATTCCCTCCACGACTGAAAGTTTCTATCTCATGATTACTGCTGCCAGCAGGCCCTGGCCTCAGCGTCCACTGACGACACGGTGTGACAAAGTTGTGTGTTTTGGGAACAACATCGCTCTGTTTACACAGTCACCTTTAAAGGCCTACTGAAATGCGATTTTCTTATTTAAACGGGGATAGCAGGTCCATTCTATGTGTCATACTTGATCATTTCGCGATATTGCCATATTTTTGCTGAAAGGATTTAGTAGAGAACATCGACGAGAAAGTTCGCAACTTTTGGTCGCTGATAAAAAAGCCTTGCCTGTACCGGAAGTAGCAGACGAGTAGCGTGACGTCACAGGTTGTGGAGCTCCTCACATCTGCACATTGCTTACAATCATGACCACCAGCAGCGAGACCGATTCGGACCGAGAAAGCGACGATTTCCCCATTAATTTGAGCGAGGATGAAAGATTTGTGGATGAGGAAAGTGAGAGTGAAGGACTAGAGGGCAGTGGGAGCGATTCAGATAGGGAAGATGCTGTGAGAGGCGGGTGGGACCTGATTTTCAGCTGGGAATGACTAAAACAGTAAATAAACACAAGACATATATATACTCTATTAGCCACAACACAACCAGGCTTATATTTAATATGCCACAAATTAATCCCGCATAACAAACACCTCCCCCCTCCCGTCCATATAACCCGCCAATACAACTCAAACACCTGCACAACACACTCAATCCCACAGCCCAAAGTACCGTCCACCTCCCCAAAGTTCATACAGCACATATTTCCCCAAAGTCCCCAACGTAACATGCACATAGCGACACGCACGTACGGGCAAGCGATCAAATGTTTGGAAGCCGCAGCTGCATGCGTACTCACGGTACCGCGTCTGCGTATCCAACTCAAAGTCCTCCTGGTAAGAGTCTCTGTTGTCCCAGTTCTCCACAGGCCAATGGTAAAGCTTGACTGTCATCTTTCGGGAATGTAAACAATGAAACACCGGCCGTGTTTGTGTTGCTGCAGTCGGCCGCAATACACCGCTTCCAACCTACAGCTTTCTTCTTTGCTGTCTCTATTGTTCATTGAACAAATTGCAAAAGATTCACCAACACAGATGTCCAGAATACTGTGGAATTTTGCGATGAAAACAGACGACTTAATAGCTGGCCACCATGCTGTCCCAAAATGTCCTCTACAATCCGTGACGTCACGCGCTGACGTCATCATACCGAGACGTTTTCAGCAGGATATTTCGCGCGAAATTTAATATTGCACTTTAGTAAGCTAACCCGGCCGTATTGGCATGTGTTGCAATGTTAAGATTTCATCATTGATGTATAAACTATCAGACTGCGTGGTCGGTAGTAGTGGGTTTCAGTAGGCCTTTAGGGGACCTCTGACGGTATGGGGACAAAAAAATAGGTCCCCTAAAGGGATCCATTCTGAAGATGCTTAAGTAATTTTTAAGCTTTGGTCCATGAAACATGTTTACTGAAAAGTAAACATGTTTAACATCTAATTCAACTTTTTTTTTTATAAATGGTCCTCAGTAGTCACGAACAAATGTGTGTGAATTATGCAAAATGATTTAAATTTGGTCCCCATGAACCATATTAACTCTTTTTCTCCAGGGTCCCTAGTAAAAATGATCAGCACATCCATCCATCCATTTTCTACCGCTTGTCCCTTTTGGGGTTGCTGGAGCCTATCTCAGCTGCATTCGGGCGGAAGGCGGGGTACACCCTGGACAAGTCGCCACCTCATCGCAGGGTGATCAGCACATTACTTCATCAATCCAGAGATTTAAAGACGTGTATGAGCTAACTGGGCAGTGGACATTTTACCAAAAAAAATGTTTTTACCTCCACAACCTGCTGGAGAAATTGTGGGAATTCAAATGCAAATCACTACCATGTTTTCTGGGACTGCTCCACCATAAAGGACTATTGGAAAGCTCTACAGGATATTTTCAAACGTGAAACACCCCTCGAAAGTAAAACTTTGTTTTTTGGACATGTACCTCAGGACTGGCTGAAGAAAGATCAACACTTAATGAATATCCTACTGGTGGCTTGTAAAAAGACCATTACTAGGAAATGGATATCCCAGGAGAGCCCAACTTTGAAGCAATGGATGGAAACAACAATGGACATATAGAAAATGGAGAAGATAACTGCCTTTATTAATTATAAATTGGAGAAATTTACTTCATACTGGGAAAATTGGGTCAACTATGTCACGCCCCATAAACCTGACTTTCATTTTTTGAATTAGTGATTGTACTGCAAAAAAAAAAAAATAATACAAAAAAAATATATATACACAGGTAAAAGCCAGTAAATTAGAATATTTTGAAAAACTTGATTTATTTCAGTAATTGCATTCAAAAGGTGTAACTTGTACATTATATTTATTCATTGCACACAGACTGATGCATTCAAATGTTTATTTCATTTAATTTTGATGATTTGAAGTGGCAACAAATGAAAATCCAAAATTCCGTGTGTCACAAAATTAGAATATTACTTAAGGCTAATACAAAAAAGGGATTTTTAGAAATGTTGGCCAACTGAAAAGTATGAAAATGAAAAATATGAGCATGTACAATACTCAATACTTGGTTGGAGCTCCTTTTGCCTCAATTACTGCGTTAATGCGGCGTGGCATGGAGTCGATGAGTTTCTGGCACTGCTCAGGTGTTATGAGAGCCCAGGTTGCTCTGATAGTGGCCTTCAACTCTTCTGCGTTTTTGGGTCTGGCATTCTGCATCTTCCTTTTCACAATACCCCACAGATTTTCTATGGGGCTAAGGTCAGGGGAGTTGGCGGGCCAATTTAGAACAGAAATACCATGGTCCGTAAACCAGGCACGGGTAGATTTTGCGCTGTGTGCAGGCGCCAAGTCCTGTTGGAACTTGAAATCTCCATCTCCATAGAGCAGGTCAGCAGCAGGAAGCATGAAGTGCTCTAAAACTTGCTGGTAGACGGCTGCGTTGACCCTGGATCTCAGGAAACAGAGTGGACCGACACCAGCAGATGACATGGCACCCCAAACCATCACTGATGGTGGAAACTTTACACTAGACTTCAGGCAACGTGGATCCTGTGCCTCTCCTGTCTTCCTCCAGACTCTGGGACCTCGATTTCCAAAGGAAATGCAAAATTTGCATGGTTGGGTGATGGTTTGGGGTGCCATGTCATCTGCTGGTGTCGGTCCACTCTGTTTCCTGAGATCCAGGGTCAACGCAGCCGTCTACCAGCAAGTTTTAGAGCACTTCATGCTTCCTGCTGCTGACCTGCTCTATGGAGATGGAGATTTCAAGTTCCAACAGGACTTGGCGCCTGTACACAGCGCAAAATCTACCCGTGCCTGGTTTACGGACCATGGTATTTCTGTTTTAAATTGGCCCGCCAACTCCCCTGACCTTAACCCCATAGAAAATCTGTGGGGTATTGTGAAAAGGAAGATGCAGAATGCCAGACCCAAAAACGCAGAAGAGTTGAAGGCCACTATCAGAGCAACCTGGGCTCTCATAACACCTGAGCAGTGCCAGAAACTCATCGACTCCATGCCACGCCGCATTAACGCAGTAATTGAGGCAAAAGGAGCTCCAACCAAGTATTGAGTATTGTACATGCTCATATTTTTCATTTTCATACTTTTCAGTTGGCCAACATTTCTAAAAATCCCTTTTTTGTATTAGCCTTAAGTAATATTCTAATTTTGTGACACACGGAATTTTGGATTTTCATTTGTTGCCACTTCAAATCATCAAAATTAAATGAAATAAACATTTGAATGCATCAGTCTGTGTGCAATGAATAAATATAATGTACAAGTTACACCTTTTGAATGCAATTACTGAAATAAATCAAGTTTTTCAAAATATTCTAATTTACTGGCTTTTACCTGTATATATATATATATATATATATATATATATATATATATATATATATATATATGCTTTACATTAGTTTTGGATGATACCACATATTTTGGGTATCGATTCAATACCAAGTAGTTACAGGATCATACATTGGTCATATTCAAAGTCCTCATGTGTCCAGGGACATATTTCCTGAGTTTATAAACATGATATGATTTTTTATTTTTTTTTAAGGGAAAAAAAGAGTTTGTGATAACAAATAGATGTAATCATTGTAGTATCGACTAGATACGCTCTTGTACTTGGTATCATTACAGTGTAAGCTGTAGATCCACCCATGAACCTTTGTTTACATTGAGCAGCGCCAGCTTGTTAGCGGTGACACCGGTGAGCTATTGTATCCTCCTACAGTGTGTAGTGAACCCTGCAGGGATGATACTTGTAAGAAACGTACTTTATTTGTCGCCATGGAGGCGAGGATTAGTGATTTAGAAGTAGCTAAAACACTGCCGCTAGCTAGCTAGCCATGTTTAAAACAGATCTTGTAGAGCTGCGTTTCAATGTTATTATCGCCTCACCTTTATTGTTAGTTTTTAAGCCAAAATGCGTCCATTCTCCCTTTTCTGTCTACACACTGTGTCTGCTTGTAAGTACTCTGTGATTGTGCGCTGCCGAACATGCTCCTCTGCACGTAAAACCATCAATGTCACGACGTTAATAATGGCCGTTAATAAAAAAAAAATTAAATGGAACCGGCACTTTTCAGTGGCGTTATAGCATACTTGCCAACCCTCCCGATTTTCCCGGGAGACTCTCGAATTTCAGTGCCCTCTCCCGATAATCTCCCGGGGCAACCATTCTCCCGATTTTCACCCGTACAACAATATTGGGGGCATGCCTTAAAGGCACTGCCTTTAGCGTCTTCTCTCACCTGAAACCTTCACCCCTGAACAGCCACATGCTGTCCAGACGTCCGCTTTTCCTCCATATAAACAGCGTGCCGGCCCAGTCACATAATAATGTAGCATTAGACGGGTTTAACAATGGTCAAGAAATGCTGACACGTTGTATGATATTTTAATTGGTTTAATGATAACGTTAATTTCAAGCACACACACACACACTGTTAGAATAATCATGTATATATATATATATATATATATATATATTATCACACAACCTTAGTATGCTTAAAGTCCGTTGCTATAGTTATTAGCTATTGTGCTCAAGCTGCATTTTTTCTATCTGTGCAAGGACAAAACTTCTTGCCTGAGGGGTGGCCTCAGACGCAGATGTTATCTTTGTTTTAGCCCGCTAACAGCCAAGGACTTCAAGGACCTCGACGAAGAGTTAAATGACAGCACGCAGACGAAGCAGACACAAGGAAATCACAAGGCCCAGCACATTCCGTCACGTATTGTGCGTACTGGAACTGCTTTGCATAATGTATGTGACCACTCCTTTTAGAGGCGGCCTCAGTGATGTTGACTATGGAACTCCTGAATGAATAGAGGGACGCGGGAGCTGAACCTTAGAGCGTAGGGCAAGACTGTGACTAAGTGTGCAGCTCCATGCGTTCTCCCCATGAGCTAAATTGAACTCTGTCTCTGCATGGTTCCTTGCTTCTTGTCTGATTAATAGATGTCATCAGTGTTTGAACCTGACACACACACACACACACACACACACACACACACACACACACACACACACACACACACACACACACACACACACACACACACACACACACACACACACACACACGTGAATACCATCCATATTTGGTCAACAGCCATACATGTCACACTGAGGGTGGCCGTATAAACAACTTTAACACTGTTACAAATATGCGCCACACTGTGAACCCACACCAAACAAGAATGACAAACACATTTCAGGAGAACATCCGCACCGCAACACAACATAAACACAACAGAACAAAGACCCAGAACCCCTTGCAGCACTAACTCTTCCGGGACGCTACAATAACATCTACGGCTTTTGGAGCTCAGTGCACAACTGCACACACAACAAGAAGGAGACGAAGCAGAAGAACGAAGAAGAAATACGCTTGCAAGTTCCAAAATTGTCAAGGTGTGGATTATTTCGCAGCTTGCTGCGAGGATTGTGTTCCCGTGATGCAAACGGACTATAGCAGACATGGCTTGAAGGTTGGAACATGATTTAATCTTAAACCAAAAGCTACAAAAGGGTACAAACAAAAGGCGCTCACAACGGAGGCACAACTTAACGCAGGGAACAAAACTAACACTAAGGCAGAACTATGGACATGAAACAAAAAACACTTACTGTAACAAGAAACGAGCATGAAAAGAGCAGCATGAACTATGGCATGGACAGAGTCCTCAGAATAGCACATTGCAAGAACAGAGTATCATCAGAGTATCAAGAGTAGCACATACCAAGAACAGAGTATCATACAGAGTAATCAGAGTAATGTCACCAGCCCGACTACCTGGCAACTACAGGCTTAAATAGTCTCTTCCTGATTAGGGACAGGTGTGTGAGTCCAAATGAGTCAAGTGAAACCAATGAGTCGCCATGGTGACAAAACAAACCAGGAAGCGCAAACAGGAACTAAACGAGTCCAAAATCAACAGAACATAACCAAACAAAAAATGACCACAGAACATGACAAAAATGATTGGAAAAAATAATTTAATTTCATCGAAGGGGAAGGGGTATGCTGCCTGCACCTCAACCCCGCCCCCGCAACCACGCCCCCATCTCCCGAATTCGGAGGTCTCAAGGTTGGCAAGTATGCGGTATAGTACCGATTATGATTCAATAGTATCGCGGTACTTTACTAGTACTGTGATACCGTACAACCCTACTCTGTATACATCCCTATTTAATGAGTAAGGGCAAACAAGTAGCCCCAAATCCATTCCTCCAAAATTTATTTTTGTGGGGGTCCGCCACAAGTAAATGAATGAAGTGGAAACACGGACATTCACTCATCCATTTTAGAAGTGTTTGGGAAACGATCCCACTCCATCACTTTCATCCAGCAGTCACCTCCGCCCCGTCCATTTGTCATCCCAAACATGCTCGCCGTCTGCCTCTCTCAAGTATGCGTCACGACAAGCGGCAAAATGATTTGTGAGTGACACTTGTGACCCTCGCTATATTACACTCGCCCGCCTCGGGATACACCCCCCCACCCCACCCCGTTTCCTGCAACACGCACGTTCGGACGGCGACGTAGTGATCCCTGCATTGTCATTGTCAGGCTGAGGGTGGTGTATTTAGAGTGACGGGGGGGGTTTTACGTGACTTTATGCAAGCACAGTGGGGGGTGGGGTGGGGGGCTGATGCAAACAATATCATTTCCCAGCATGCATGTATACGCCACAAAAGGTCAGCCTCTCCCTGTGATCAAGATGAAGAATTCAGTGAGAGAAACCAACTGCTGCCATGGCAACGTGCTCATAACAACCTTATCACAAAGCCTTCCCTCTTCCCCTCGACTCTATTTGTCAATTATTTTCTGATTTGCTGTTGCTTTTGTTCCTCGACCCCCTTTATTGTTTTGCCACTTGAGCAATTTCAGCTCCTTTTTCCGTCTTAAAAATGTACCGTATTTTCCGGACTATAAGGCGCATTTAAAATCTTTTTTTCCCCTCTCTCTCAGAACTCGACAGTGCGCCTTATAGCACGGTGCGCCTAATGTAGCGAAGCAATTTTATTTGGTACATGATGTAATGAGGGGCGGTCATAGCTCGGTTGGTAGAGTGGCCGTGCCAGCAACTTGAGGGTTCCATGTTCGATCCCCGCTTTCGCCATCCTAGTCACTGCCGTTGTGTCCTCGGGCAAGACTCTTTAACCACCTGCTCCCAGTGCCACCCACACTGCTTTAAATGTAACTTAGATATTGGGTTTCACTATGTAAAGCGCTTTGAGTCACTAGAGAAAAGCGCTATATAAACATAAATTCACTTCACTTCAAGAGTGACCAGTAGATGGCAGTTAAACATAAGAGATATACGTGTAGACTGCACTATGATGGCAATATGACTCAAGTAAACAATGCCAACATTTTATATGTTCCATTGAAAATATAGAACATTACACACTGTCAGGTTCAAACACTGATGGCATCTATTAAAGAGGACAAGAAGTAAAGAATCAAACAGAGACATAATTCAATTTGGCTCAGTGAGGAGAAACGTGTACACCTGTACCCTTGCACAGGGTCATTACGCTCTGCCAAAAGATTGTATTTTATTTGGAATTTCCCTGATTACATGGCAACAGCTGTTTCTAAAGGGACAGGGGTCGTAAACAGCCATCGCCTTTGATTACAAAACAGTTCAAAAGAAAAGGTCGGTTCAAAGAAAAGGAGTTCAAATAAGAGGTGTCTGGAATTTGGGCAGATCGTGCTTTCTCTCCGCTTTGTAGTTCTTGGGTCAAAACAATATCTTTCTGTTGATTACAATATATGAAAGAAACAGAACACCTTCATGTTGCTTCCCATCCTACACAGTGGAGTTTTACAAGCCTTCTTCTTGGTAGGTTCAAAGACAGCTTTTGTCTTCTCGCCGGGAACTCATTTCAACACAAAGTTTTGTGATAACTTAGATACAATTATTCTGACACACACGGCGCTCAAAAATCTATCAAAATGTTTTAGTACGACTTTGGTAAGCCATGAAGCCGCACCACTTGATGTGCTTCAACATACGTGTATTATTATGGTGTGTGTATAAAGTAAGACATTATCTGGCGTTTTGTTTCGCAATATTCTGCAAAAGCAACTTTTCTTACCTTCTGGTACCTGCTGATCTGCATTTGGGATCTGCATAAATTCTGAAAAATTGCTCATGTCCGCCTGTGTAGTCCGTGCCGACACCGTCAATAAGCTTCTTCTTTTTCTCTATCTTCTTGTTATGGGACATTCATTCTAAGCTGTTGCCATTTCTAATATAAAGTAGTGTAAAGTTCTTACTTATATCTGCCAGTAAACTCGCCATGAAAGCGCTAAAACATACCGGTATTGTGAGTTAAATTATTCACCCAAGGAACTTTAGTTACTAGAGAGTTCGAGAGTTCGGTTTTTCACAAGACACATTTCCGGTGTGGTTGTTTCCGGATGAGGAGATGCTGCTCGGTTATTGATTGAAGTAAAGTCTGAATGTCATTAAAACAGTTAGCTCCACCTTTTGACACTTCCTCCACTCCCGTCCTTGCACGCTACACCGCTACAACAAAGATGACGGGGAGAAGACGCTGCTGAAGGTGAGCCACGTAAATAAGACCGCCCACAAAACGCCGCATCCGGAAGAGACTGTCAGAAAGATGATCTGTAAAACATCATCTATGCAACATTTTGACCAAAGAACCACCATTACATGTTATGTAGACCACAAGGAAGTGTTTTTCATTTAGAAAAAAAAAAAAAAAATTGGACACTGTGGAGAGGAGGAGCCGGCAGTCCGACAGGGAGCGACGCCGCAAATATCATCAGGTGCGTGGGTCGCCCAGCTGGGTACAATTAAATGATCCTCTCGCGCTATATAAAAGGGAGGCAGCCGTGAACGTCGGGAAGAGAGTTGGAGAAGCAGAAGCAGATGCAGAGTGCAAGAGACGGAGAGCCAAAAGAAGACACAGACGCGGAAAGCTGAAAAGTGGACCAAAGAGCGAGCAGGAAGAGGAAGGAGCTGAAAAGCGACCCGACCAGAGACTGCGTCATTATTGAAAAATAAAGAAAGTCAAACCTGCTCGCAGTGATGTCAATCCTTGGTGGTCCATGGAACCCGCACGACAGTGAAGGACTGTCACAGACACCTTTAATGCGCCCTATAATTCGGTGCGCCTTATATATGAAAACAGATCGAAAATAGACCCGCTCATCGGCAGTTCGCCTTATAATCCGGTGACCCCTACGGTCCGGAAAATATGGTAATGTGAGCACCGCACCATAAGAAGCATTCCAATGTCCGACTATGCTCACAGCACAACCCATCCATCCATCCATCCATCCATCTTCCTCCGCTTATCCGAGGTCAGGTCACGGGGGCAGCAGCCTAAGCAGGGAAGTCCAGACTTCCCTCTCCCCAGCCACTTTGTCCAGCTCTTCCCAGGAGATCCCAAGGCGTTCCCAGGCCAGCCAGTCATAGTCAGACATAGTCTTCCCAACGTGTCCTAGGGAGGTGTTCGGGTGGCATCCTGACCAGATGCCCGAACCACCTCATCTGGCTCCTCTCGATGTGGAGGAGCAGCGGCTTTACTTTGAGTTCCCCCCGGATAGCAGAGCTTCTCACCCTATCTCTAAGGGAGAGCACCGCCACCCGGCGGAGGAAGCTCATTTCGGCCGCTTGTACCTGTGATCTTGTCCTTTCAGTCATAACCCAAAGCTCATGACCATAGGTGAGGATGGGAACGTAGATCGACCGGTAAATTGAGAGCTTTGCTTTCCGGCTCAGCTCCTTCTTCACCACAACGGATCGATACAGCGTCCGCATTACTGAAGACGGCGCACCGATCCGCCTGTCGATCTCACGATCCACTCTTCCCTCACTCATGAACAAGACTCCGAGGTACTTGAACTCCTCCACTTGGGGCAGGGTCTCCTCCCCAACCCGGAGATGGCACTCCACCCTCTTCCGGGCGAGAACCATGGACTCGGACTTGGAGGTGCTGATTCTCATCCCAGTCGCTTCACACTCAGCTGCGAACCGACCCAGTGAGAGCTGAAGATCCTGGCCAGATGAAGCCATCAGGACCACATCATCTGCAAAAAGCAGAGACCCAATCCTGCAGCCACCAAACCAGATACCCTCAACACCCTGACTGCGCCTAGAAATTATTTCTATAAAAGTTATGAACACAATCAGTGACAAAGGACAGCCTTGGCGGAGTCCAACCCTCACTGGAAACGGGTCCGACTTACTGCCGGCAATGCAGACCAAGCTCTGACACTGATCATACAGGGAGCGGACCGCCACAATCAGACAGTCCGATACCCCATACTCTCTGAGCACTCCCCACAGGACTTCCCGAGGGACACGGTCGAATGCCTTCTCCAAGTCCACAAAACACATGTAGACTGGTTGGGCAAACTCCCATGCACCCTTAAGGACCCTGCCTATTCTTTTTTTCTTCTTCGTGAGAAGAAAACCGGAAGTTGCGATGCAAGATTGGTTGCATGAACAAAGGCACTAG
>NC_084577.2:19142586-19192586 GCF_033978685.3 Nerophis lumbriciformis | reverse complement strand
CTGCATCATCGATCTAGTGATATTGCGAAATGCCAGCTCTGTTTGACGGTACAAAGATTCTACCACCATGTCCGTCTTTTTCACGTTCAAACGATCGCAAAACCTTTGATAGATTTTCTAGTTCTTGTCTTCTTTGGGCCCTTTGCTCTCTTTCCCCTCTTCTTTGAGCCGACCCCTTCAGCACTCACACACCATCCGCAGCGTGACCTACATCGCTCTGGTGTGCGCTCTTACGGAACAGCCTTGCTGACTTTTTATTAGTTAAACCCATTGAACGAATCATCGAAGCAACAAAATATAAAATTGTTTAGCGGCCCAACCCCACTTTTTTCCAGCACTGTCAGGGCAAGAATGAGGAATGGCCGCCGGTGAGATCATTTCTATGTGTCATTACAAAAAAAAACATACACAGTAGATCAGGGGTGTCAAACTCAAATACAGAGTGGGCCAAAATGTAAAACTGAACAAAGCCGCGGGCCAAGGTTGAACAAATTAACCTTTTAATAGGGACCCAAACAAGTTTTGCATTAAATATTGAACAAGCAAGGCTTATATAACTTTATAGTGACATGCAAAATCCAGTTTCAAATAATAATAATAAAAAATATCAATGGTATATCAAATAACATTTAAATGAAAATTGAATGCCTCTTTTCTGTTTGCAGCCTTCTGAGGTAAATATCAACATTAACTTTTTCCACAGGCTAATAATAAATTTGACAATAAAACAACAATAATGAATGAATCAAACATTCAAGCCTTGAAGTAGCAAGAGAAAGTGCATGAATAAAACGTTAATTATTGCTCAGTTTACTACACGGATTAAATAAAAAATTGAATGCCTCTTTTCTATTTGCAGCCTTCTGAGGTAAATATCAACATTAACTTGGTGGGCGGGGGCGGGGTTTGGTGGTAGCGGGGGGGTGTATATTGTGGCGTCCCGGAAGAGTTAGTGCTGCAAGGGGTTCTGGGTATTTGTTCTGTTGTGTTTATGTTGTGTTTCGGTGCGGATGTTCTCCCGAAACGTGTTTGTCATTCTTGTTTGGTGTGGGTTCACAGTGTGGCGCATATTTGTTAAAGTGTTAAAGTTGTTTATACGGCCACCCTCAGTGTGACCTGTATGGCTGTTGATCAAGTATGCTTGCATTCACTTATGTGTGTGTAAAAGCTGCATGTAATATGTGACTAGGCCGGCACGCTGTTTGTATGGAGGAAAAGCTGACGTGACGACAGGTTGTAGAGGACGTTGAAGGCAGTGCCTTTAAGGCACGCCCCCAATAATGTTGACCGGTCAGAAATTCAGGAGAATAGTTGCCCCGGGAGATTTTCGGGAGGGGCAAGTATGAGTAGTATAATACCGGCGGGCCAGCTCTAATGTTAATTTGATATCGCCTCAAGGGCCAAATGAAATTTGGCCCGCGGGCCAGAGTTTGACACCCATGCAGTAGATGATAATCTCCTTTACCACCACTTATATCTCAATTGTAAGAAAGTCTAGAAGCAGACTTAGGAGGCAGGTGGGAATAAATGATAGGTTGACACCAGGGTCACTGCAGCTTATCCACACGTCCTTTACTCGATGCTCGGCTCTTCCTTCATTTTCGCCCCCACTTAATCGTCACTCCCAGTGCGCGCGTGGGCTCGTCTTTATTTATTTAGCAGACAGTCCCTCACATTAATGCAAAGGGGTGACGCGCGCGGAAGCTCATCTGCAACCACCCAGCTCAGACATGATAACACACTGGCTTATGTGCTGACAAGTGAAAGTAGACAAACAAACAGACCACAAACTGCTGCAGCCTGAGCACAACAAAGCACCCTTCAATGCATGGAAGTAAAGAGTAAATACAAAACACGTCACGGGCGTTAATTGAAGGTTACAGCAGCTACAGATGTCCTAGAAAGACTAGTAGGGGCTTAATAAACAATAATAATTCACCCAAAAGGCATGGAAGTCCGGACCATAGGGCGCACCGGATTATAAGGCGTACTGCCGATGAGCGGGTCTAGTCGGGTCTATTTCCATACAAAAGGCGCACCGGATTATAGGGTGCATTAAAGGGATCATATTTTTTTTTTTTTTTTAATTCTAAATGTAAAACACTTCCTTGTGGTCTACATAACATGTAATGGTGGTTCTTTGGTCAAAATGTTTCATAGATTATGTTTTACACATCATCTTCAAGCCGCTTTGACAGTCGCTTCCGGACACGTTGTAGATTGTCACTGAAGGCATCAAAACTATTACACCTGTGAAGTGAAAACCCTTTCAGGTTGAAGCTCATTGAGAGAATGCCAAGCGTGTGCAAAACAGAAATCAGCGCAACTAATAAAAGTCTCAATCAATCCAAACTTTTGGCCTGTACTGTATGTATATATATATATATATATAACTAATATATATATACATATATATATATATATATATATATATATATATTAGAGATGCGCGGTTTGCGGACACAACCGCGGAGTCCGCGGATAAACCGCGGGTCGGGCGGGTAAAAATAGATTTTAAATAGATGCGGGCGGTTGGCGGTTGAACCAATTCGGAAATATATATACATAGTTAAATGTTGTTACCCACATACGAAAAACGAGCAGCACTCTTTGAAACAGTCAATAATTCATCAGGCACCGCGTCCCAGCAACAAGTGGCGCAAGTGAGCGCTCCTTCAGCGGAGCAGGGCGCATTTTAGAGGCCAGGCGCTCTCGCATGAATCCTGGCACTGTAGATGCCATTTTATTCCTGCATAGTGCTAACAAAAAAAAAAGTAAGTAGACATACGGTTGGATATGTTAAACGAATTAGTCTACGTTACCTATAGGCTATACCAAATAAGACCATGTCTAACCTATATTGAGTTCGGTCAGCTAAATAATTTTGATGGTTACGTGTTGTTTGGGCGCACTACAATGCAAAGGAATTAAGGCAATTGCGTTGTTTATTGTGTTTTTTTTTCTATTCGAGATATACTACTACCGTATTTTCCGCACTATAAGGCGCACCTAAAAACCACAATTTTTCTCAAAAGCTGACAGTGCGCCTAATAACCCGGTGCGCTTTATTACGATTCATTTTCATAAAGTTTCGGTCTCGCAACTTCGGTAAACAGCCGCCATCTTTTTTCCCGGTAGAACAGGAAGCGCTTCTTCTTCTACGCAAGCAACCGCCAAGGAAAGCACCCGCCCCCATAGAACAGGAAGCGCTTCACCCGCCCCCATAGAACAGGAAGCGCTTCACCCGCCCCCGGAAGAAGAAGAAAAAACGCGCGGATATCACCGTACGTTTCATTTCCTGTTTACATCTGTAAAGACCACAAAATGGCTCCTACTACGCGACAAGGATCCGGATCATAAAAAGACGCAATCTCTCCATCCGCACACGGATTACTACCGTATTTCACAGCAACTGATATTCCTGTGAACTGCACTGTGGAACGGGAGCACGTACGGTGAATATTCGCACCACAGGGAATGAGGAGTCATCCTTCACTGTGGTTCTAGCTTGCCATGCTAACTTCCACCCATCCAAAAGAGACCTTTCCAGCCGGCGTCATCATAAAAGCTAACTCGAAGGGATGGATGGATGAAGAAAAGATGAGCGAGTGGTTAAGGGAAGTTTACGCGAAGAGGCCGGGTGGCTTTTTTCACACAGCTCCGAAGGCGAACACACCTTCACTAAGACGGGCAGATAGCGCCGGTCGACATACGCCAACATCTGCCAGTGGATCGTAAATGCCTGGGCAGATAGTTTCGGTCACAACTGTGGTCCGAGCTTTCCGGAAGGCAGGATTCACAGAACTGCTGCACAACAACAGCGACACTGACTCCCGATGACTTCTACGAGACGGAACCGGCCATTTTTGGATCCCACGCTTGCGCAACTTTTCAATTCGGACACCGAAGACGAAGAATTCGAAGGATTTACGAATGAAGAATAACTTCAGAAGGTGAGCGCTATGTTTATTTTGTGTGTTGTGACATTAACGTTCGAGCAACATTATGTTGCTATTTATTGCTCTACACCATTTTGAATTTTACTATGTTTGTGATTGCACATTTGCGTACATTTTGGGACAGAGTTGTTAGAACGCTGGTTTTCAATATATTATTAAAGTTTGACTGAACTATCTGACTGTTTTTTTGACATTCACTTTAGCGCAGCGTTTTTTTGACATTCACTTTAGCGCAGCGTAGGCGCGGCTTTTAGTCCGGGGCGGCTTATTGGTGGACAAAATTATGAAATATGTAATTCATAGAAGGTGCGGCTAATAATCCGGTGCGCCTTATAGTGCGGAAAATACGGTATATGTGAATAATTATTTGACCTCGCTTTCAAGTGAAGCGCATCTCCGATTGGCGACAATGTAAGGCTATTTAGCCGGCTTTGTTTGTCGCGATCGTCTATTTTCATTATAATTCAAGTTTGATGATAAAGTGCACTCAGATGGGTTTGATTTCCCCCCTTCGGCTATTTGCCTTGGCCAATAAGTTGCAGGTAATTTATTATTATTATTTATTAAATTTATTTTTGTTTAAATAGAGATGACATACATATGTTATTGTATAATTTAAGTTTGTGCGCGTGATTGGCTTATGAGGCACATTTTTTATTTATTTTTTTATTTCAACTTAAAAACGTATGAGCCTATGCCTACAACATAGGCTATGTGTTTATCTTTATTTTCCTGCCTGTCGTTGACAATGGAGATTGTCTGATATTTTGTCATGGCTGCAGATCAATCAATTAAGGTTCATCTTTGTCGCAAAATTGTTCACTGCTTCACTGTGCACTCCGCCCTCGTCCCTATTTGAGCATTATAACGTTAACAAGTTAATATTCATTGAAATAAATAAAAAAAAATTTTACCTAACGAAAATATAGGCCTAGTCTTTCTAAAACATTTTTTTAACTTCTTAAAAGCCTCGTTCGGCTTGCTGCAACTGCGCACACAAAGTGTGAGGAACGCACTATCTGAGGGCATTGGCAACAATAGTCAACACTTTCTTAATGGAAATGACAATAATATTATAATAATGATAAATAATATTATCACGCATTAATATCTCTTAGCCACGAATGCGTGGCCAAGAGATGCGTGGCACGCATTGAATGTCTCTGCTTCATTGGATCAGTCACCTTTCTTTAACAGGCAAAAGCTTTATAACCTCACTAATGCCTTGCATCGTCTATATTAGATATATAACAACGGGCGGGTGCGGTTTTGATAAAATGTTGATTCGGGTGGATGGCGGATGGCGGATGGTTGACGACTTTTGTGATGCGGTTGCGGATGAAATAATTGCCTATCCGCGTATCTCTAATTATATATATATATATATATATATATATATATATATATATATATATATATATATATGTATTAATAAGGTTATCCAAAAAATAGTGCTCGATACCGTAGTAGAGCGCAATATATGTATGTGTGGGAAAAAAATCACATGACTATTTCATCTCTACAGGCCTGTTTCATGAGGGGGGGTACCCTCAATCATCAGGATTGAGGGTACCCCCCCTCATGAAACAGGCCTGTAGAGATGAAATAGTCTTGTGATTTTTTTCCCCACACATACATACATACATATATATATATATATATATATATATATATATATATATATATATAGTAGTTTTAAAATGTTAAATTTTACTTTTAGTGTTGACAGCATTTATTTGTGTTTACTTTTGTCAATTGGATGTCTATAAAAACCCTATAAACAAATGTGGAAAAAAAACAAAAACAAAGAAAAGGTCACTAAAAGTATTTGGACACTTGAAAAATCCTCAAAAAATGACATTGTTCATTAAGCAGCAACAATTGAAAATAGAGCAAAACGATATACTGTATTTTCCGAACCATAGGGATTATAAATCGCACTGCCGATGAATGGTCTATATTCATACAAACAATCAATACTTAATAGGGCCTCTTTATTATTATCTATGTTACTTTTGCAGTACACATACAATCAGTGATAAGATTGATGGCTGTCTACAGCTTGCTGTTTTAACCGGACACAAGTTTAATAGCGCCATTATTATCGCTTTGAACGATATCATTACATATGTTATTTTACGACCGAAGCGGTTGAGTCCCGGTGATCCATTGTTGCTAATGACACATCTGTTAGCCTCTCAGGCTCCACACCACCTGCTGGTAGTTCATCAAGATAAACAGCAGTCTGATTGTCCTTCAGTGCGGTCCGTCTTTAATCAAATGCATGATTATTTCACTTTTCATTCCGCACAGCATGCTGGCAACACCCGCAGAGAGCTGCACGGCAGCAGTAAACATGTACGCCAGACATGTCCGGCGACTTTAATAACGCTTCTCCCTACAATCAATTAATACACCAGGAAAGAAATTAAACGTGCGTTTATATCCGCTTGTCAGAGTCAACAGCGGGGTGGTGTTGGAAATGATTAGGCGTCGGCGAGTTTGTTGGTTCAGTAGCCGTGTGACACTGCAGATAAGAGCGCCTATGTGTGCGCACACACAAACACACACACACACACACACGTGTTGACATAAATACACTCTAAACACACAGAATAAAAGCTTCAAGCTGAAACGTTCGTGTCCAACACGGTTTCACCAACAACTGAGATCGGTAGGTTGTGAGTTCAAACCCCGGCCGAGTCATACCAAAGACTATAAAAATGGGACCCATTACCTCCCTGCTTGGCACTGTCGGAGGCAGATATTTTCATATATCCGTATTTAAGTGTTACTTCTTTATTTTTATAATCATATTACAAAACAGCTAGTGTTTTTCTTCCAATTGTGGTCTTTTGGTTGTCTGCAAATACTGTGTGCTAACCTTGAATATGGAATGTAAGGAGGAGAGATAATCCTTCTCCTTATCTCTTCTTGTGTCCAGCTGCGGAGGACAATGGGCATGTGTTTGGGCTGGAAAGACAAGACAGCGAGGGTGGGAGGGAGAGAGACTTTATAGAATAGAAGGTTTCCATATTTTAGATCAGACCATCTTAGCTGCGCGATTGAATGTTCTATGCTGGACTGGTCTCATTATATTTACCAAGCTTTGCAAATATATTACAAAATACCTATTCTGTCTCTGGTGGTTCTTCTACTCAGCTTTAAGTGTCGTAAAGAGCTTGGGAGCGACCAGAATCTTGAATTCCCTGGGAGGAACAACTGGTCCAAAACGCAACAATTTGGGGGCTTCGTCCGGTGCGACACGCTGAGAATTGGACACCTCTTGCACTCTTCTGGACAGACTCAATTGTTGGCCAAACATAAACAAGGTAAGCAGAGCCTTTTTCTAAAATCTGCTTGGCACTCAGCATCAAGGGTTGGAATTGGGGGTTAAATCACCAAAAAATTATTCCCGGGCGTGGCCACCGCTGCTGCTCACTGCTCCCCTCACCCCCCAGGGTGTGATCAAGGGTGATGGGTCAAATGCAGAGAATAATTTCGCCACACCTAGTGTGTGCGTGACAATCATGGGTAATTTAACTTTTTTTTTACTTTAACAACAACACGATATGTTCACAAACTCACTCAATTGTGAAATTCGAAAAAAGGCTTTTATTTTTTTTGCGGTCATTTAAATATGCAAGTTATAAAAAAAAAAAATGACATCATAAATGTTTATATAAAATACAAATATTGCAGGGAAATGTCAATATATACCATATTTTACGGACTATAAGGCGCACTTAAATTATTTTTTTATCTCAAAACTCAACAGTGCACCTTATAACCCGGTGCGCCTAATGTAAGGAATAAGTTTGGTTGACCTTACCCACTTCGAAGCTATTTTATTTGGTACATGGTGTAATGATAAGTGTGAGCGGTAGATGGCAGTCAAACATAAGAGATACGTGTAGACTGCACCGTTTGATGTGCTTCAACATACAACATACATTTAATGTAATTTAATTTAACTGTCAGCAGTATTTGATGTAAAATAAATAAAGTATGTTTAAAAAAACAAAACACAAAAAATTCAGTTAAATAAATTCAGTGTAAAAAAAAAATCAGTACATACAGTAAATTAAGTTTAATTAAATTACATTGAAATAAAATACATTTTATTCAATTTAATTTAATTGTCAGCGAAATTTGATGTAAACAAAACATGATGCAAAAAATGTAGTTACATAAATTCAGTGTAAAAAAAAAAAAAAAAAATCAGTACAGAAGTGTTTGTTGATTCAAACTCAGGATCCACTTCTGGTAAATCAAGTTTGATTAAATTAAATTAAATCCAATTTTATTAAATTAAATTAAATTTAATGTAATTTAATTGTCAGCGGAATTTGATGAATTTGATGTAAACATACGAGTATTATTATGGTTTGTGTATAAGGTAAGACATTATCTGGCGTTTTGTTTCGCGATATTATGCAAAACCAACTTTTCTTACCTTCTGATCTGTATAAGTCCTAAAAATTTGCGTACGTCCGCCACTGTAGTCCGTGGCGATTCTGCAGTCGATAAGCTTCTTCTTTTTCTCTATCTTGTTATTGTGGGACATTCATCCTCCGCTGTTGCCATTTCTAATAAAAAGTAGTATAGTTCTTACTTATATCTGTCAATAAACTCGCCATGGAAGCGCTAAAAACTACCGGTATCGTGGGTTTACATTATTCACCCAAGGAACTTTAGTTATTAGAGAGTTCCGCGAGTCGGACAGTTTTTCACTGGACACATTTCGAGTGTTGTTGCACTAGTGAGCCACGAATGAGGAGATACTGCTCTGTTGTTGATTGAAGTAAAGTCTCAATGTCATTAAAACAGTTAGCGCCATCTTTTGACACTTCTTCCACTTCAAACACCTAATTAAGTGTATTAAAAAGCTGGTTTCAACCAAATCCATTCAATAAGTTGTTTTTGTAAACATACCAAGTGTGTGTATGGGGCGGCGATGTCGGGCTTAGGGTGAGATGGGGGGCCCTTTAGGGGTCTTGTGTAAGGGGGCCCATAATTCGGTGCTACGCCCCTGTCCATTGATATACAGTGGAAACTTGGGTAGGTTGACTACATTTAAAAATTAATTAATGAAGTAGTTAAAATCTCTAGCTTTTTGTGACGTCATGTACAAAAACCCTCTGTAGCAATACAGCAAAAAATACAATTACATTCTTTTTCAGGGAGTTTGCAACCGTAACGCCAACGTAATCACAGACCACTACAGACTGAAATCTATCGATCGCACACTTCACATTAGTCAAAGACATTACACAAATCCATAATAATAAAACATGAACCTCACCTTTCCTTTCATTATTGACTTGTTTACATATTATTTCATTGGCGAACACGGCGAGTGGAAGTAAAGATCCACCCTGGAAGTGATTAAGTGGACACGGTTTGACATCACAGAGAAAGCAGTCAATTACCAGCCTTTTGAAAATTGAATAACCTTTAAATTCGATCGCAAATATGATGGAATATTATGACTTCAAAGAAAATAGAGAGGGCCCAACAACAGTTGTATCAATCATTTATCATTTTAATTAATTCTAACAATTATGCTAAACCTATGTAACCTACAAAACCCAAAACCAGTGAAGTTGACATGTTGAGTAAATCGTAAATAAAAACAGAATACAATGATTTGCAAATATTTTTCAACTTATATTCAATTGAATAGACTGCAAAGACAAGATATTTAACGTTCAAACTGGAAACCTTGTTTTTTTTTTGCAAATATTAGCTCATTTGGAATTTGATGTCTGCAACATGTTTCAAAAAAAGCTGGCACAAGTGGCAAAAAAAACTGAGAAAGTTGAGGAATGCTCATCAAACACTTATTTGGAACATCCCACAGGTGAACAGGCTAATTAGGGAACAGGTGGGTGCCATGATTGGGTATAAAAGCAGCTTCCATGAAATGCTCAGTCATTCACAAACAAGGATGAGGCGAGGGTCACCACTTTGTGAACAAATGCGTGAGACAATTGTCCAACAGTTTAAGAACAACATTTACCAAGGAGCTATTGCAAGGAATTCAGGGATTTCACCATCTACGGTCCGTAATATCATCAAAAGGTTCAGAGAATCTGGAGAAATCACTGCACGTAAGCGATGATATTACGGACCTTCGATCCCTCAGGCGGTACTGCATCAAAAAGCGATATCAGTGTGTAAAGGATATCACCACATGGGCTCAGGAACACTTCAGAAAACTACTGTCAGTAACTACAGTTGGTCACTACATCTGTAAGTGCAAGTTAAAACTCTACTATGCAAAAGCGAAAGCCACCTATCAACAACACCCAGAAACCCAAGCTCATCTACAAACCCTGTTTCCATATGAGTTGAGAAATTGTGTTAGATGTAAATATAAACGGAATACAATGAATTGCAAATCATTTTCAACCCATATTTAGTTGAATATGCTACAAAGACAACATATTTGATGTTCAAACTGATAAACTTTATTTTTTGGCAAATAATCATTAACTTTAGAATTTGATGCCAGCAACACGTGACAAAGAAGTTGGGAAAGGTGGCAATAAATACTGATAAAGTTGAGGAATGCTCATCAAACACTTATTTGGAACATCCCACAGGTGAACAGGCAAATTGGGAACAGGTGGGTGCCATGATTGGGTATAAAAGCAGCTTCCATGAAATGCTCAGTCATTCACAAACAAGGATGGGGTGAGGGTCACCACTTTGTCAACAAATGCGTGAGCAAATTGTTGAACAGTTTAAGAAAAACCTCTCAACCAGCTATTGCAAGGAATTTAGGGATTTCACCATCTGCGGTCCGTAATATCTTCAAAGGGTTCAGAGAATCTGGAGAAATCACTGCACGTAATCAGCTAAGCCCGTGACCTTCGATCCCTCAGGCTGTTCTGCATCAACAAGCGACATCAGTGTGTAAAGGATATCACCACATGGGCTCAGGAACACTTCAGAAACCCACTGTCAGTAACTACAGTTGGTCGCTACATCTGTAAGTGCAAGTCAAAACGCTCCTATGGAAGGCGAAAACCGTTTATCAACAACACCCAGAAACGCCGTCGGCTTCGCTGGGCCTGAGCTCATCTAAGATGGACTGATACAAAGTGGAAAAGTGTTCTGTGGTCTGAGGAGTCCACATTTCAAATAGTTTTTGGAGACTGTGGACGTCGTGTTTTCCGGAACAAAGAGGAAAAGAACCATCCGGATTGTTATAGGCGCAAAGTTGAAAAGCCAGCATCTGTGATGGTATGGGGGTGTATTAGTGCCCAAGACATGGGTAACTTACACATCTGTGAAGGCGCCATTAATGCTGAAAGGTACATACAGGTTTTGGAGCAACATATGTTGCCATCCAAGCAACGTTATCATGAACGCCCCTGCTTATTTCAGCAAGACAATGCCAAGCCACGTGTTGCAACAGCGTGTCTTCATAGTAAAAGAGTGCGGGTACTAGACTGGCCTGCCTGTAGTCCAGACCTGTCTCCCACTGAAAATGTGTGACGCAATATGAAGCCTAAAATACGACAACGGAGACGCCGGACTGTTGAAAAACTTAAGCTATACATCAAGCAAGAACGGGAAAGAATTCCACCTGAAAAGCTTCAAAAATTGGTCTCCTCAGTGACCAAAGGTTTACGGAGTGTTGTTAAAAGGAAAGGCCATGTAACACAGTGGTAAAAATACCCCTGTGCCAACTTTTTTGCAATGTGTTGCTGACATTAAATTCTAAGTTAATAATTATTAGCAAAAAAAAATTTAATTTCTCAGTTTGAACATTAAATATCTTGTCTTTGCAGTCTATTCAATTGAATATAAGTTGAAAAGGATTTGCAAATCATTGTATTCTGTTTTTATTTACGAATTACACAACGTGCCAACTTCACTGGTTTGGGGTTTTGTATTCAAAACACTAAAAACGCGTCAAGCTGACTCATTGCATAAGAACACTGCATTTATTGCTCCAATGCACAACTAACAAGTCACTTACTCGTGTGCCGCACTTCCCGCGATGCCAGGATACATAATCAGCAGCTGCGTGACATGATCCACTGAAGTAATCCATACAACACAGTCAACAACTGTCAGAACAGGTCGAGAACACGGTCACAGGAAAAGTTTCACTCCAGCAAACCCACACGGCACACAGGTGTTCTCATTCTGCTAACAAGCCAGAGACCACGCCCACGTACGCTTATCAAAGGTGTCTACATTAAAAAAAACAGGAAACCACGCCCACATTGGCACACGTACAGGTGCCCTTGCTCATGAACCCAACACTCGCTCATATCAGGAAGAAAACACAGCATATCTAATATGTACAAAGGCATCAACACTGTACACAAACTGTACACTTAAGTGAATTATTACTTGTATCTACCTCCTTTGTTTGCACATTTGGCAGAGCTTGTCAACAGCTTCTTGCTATATTAAAAATACTTTTTTTTTTTTTAGATATATGTATACTAGTGTCTGTTCTAGTTTTTATTTTTATTTATTTGTGTTATCTTTTAATTTTAATTTTTTAATTGTATTATTTTTTTTAATACACTGTAGCACTTTGAGGTTGCTTTTTATAAATACAATATATTATTATTATTATTATTATTATTATTATTATTATTATTATTATTACACACATTCTTAATACAAAATATAATGTTTCTTACTGAGGGCAAGAAAAATTGTTGACAAGAAAAATTATATAATTATGTGTTACCATTAATCGGTTGGGATTTGAACCCCTTTCCTCCATGACCTACTAATGTGTATGAGCAGTTCTCAGTGAGACTGTATGGCCAAATTAAAGACAGAGGGGAAAAAAACATTGTTATCTTACCTTTTGTTCTATAGATCAGTGTTTGTTAACCATAAGACCGGCGCCCATTGTTGGACTGAGAGCAAAACCCACAGGGCTGCAAAAAATATCTGTTTCTCAGCTGCGGTCAGTATATGCCACAGCGGTACGCACTTGTGATACATCTAAGTTACATTTAAACCAGTGTGGGTGGCACTGGGAGCAGGTGGGTAAAGTGTCTTACCCAAGGACACAACGGCAGTGACTAGGATGGCGGAAGCGGGGATCGAACCTGGAACCCTCAAGTTCCTGGCACGGCCACTCTACCAACCGGGCTTTGTCCACCACCACTATGTCTGGTTGGGTAGCCAGAAGCTACCCAACCAGTCTGGAAGCTGAAGTCCCACAGAACCTTGGCCCTGTTGTTCTCAACCACCTTCTGTGGTATGGCCCATTGGGATTTATATATATCCATCCATCCATCCATCTTCTTCCGCTTATCCGAGGTCGGGTCGCGGGGGCAGCAGGCTAAGCAGGGAAGCCCAGGCTTCCCTCTCCCCAGCCACTTCGTCCAGCTCCTCCCGGGGGATCCCGAGGCGTTCCCAAGCCAGCCGGGAGAGATAGTCTTCCCAACGTGTCCTGGGTCTTCCCCGTGGCCTCCCCGAAACACCTCCCTAGGGAGGCGGTCGGGTGGCATCCTGACCAGATGCCCGAACCACCTCATCTGGCTACTCTCGATGTGGAGGAGCAGCGGCTTTACTTTGAGCTCCCCCCGGATGACAGAGCTTCTCACCCTATCTCTAAGGGAGAGCCCCGCCACCCGGCGGAGGAAACTCATTTCGGCCGCTTGTACCCGTAATCTTGTCCTTTCGGTCATGACCCAAAGCTCATGACCATAGGTGAGGATGGGAACGTAGATCGACCGGTAAATCGAGAGCTTTGCCTTCCGGCTCAGCTCCTTCTTCACCACAACGGATCGATACAGCGTCCGCATTACTGAAGACGCCGCACCGATCCGCCTGTCGATCTCACGATCCACTCTTCCCTCACTCGTGAACAAGACTCCGAGGTACTTGAACTCCTCCACCTGGGGCAAGATCTCCTCCCCAACCCGGAGATGGCACTCCACCCTTTTCCGGGCGAGAACCATGGACTCGGACTTGGAGGTGCTGATTCTCATCTCAGTCGCTTCACACTCGGCTGCGAACAGATCCAGTGAGAGCTGAAGATCCTGGCCAGATGAAGCCATCAGGACCACATCATCTGCAAAAAGCAGAGACCTAATCTTGCAGCCACCAAACCGGATACCCTCAACACCCTGACTGCGCCTAGAAATTCTGTCCATATAGGTTCTGAACAGAATCGGTGACAAAGGGCAGCCTTGGCGGAGTCCAACCCTCACTGGAAACGGGTCCGACTTACTGCCGGCAATGCGGACCAAGCTCTGACACTGATCATACAGGGAGCGGACCGCCACAATCAGACAGTCCGTTACATACATACATAGTCGACGTTTCTGTGGTTTATCCGTTATACATATAAACATATAGACGTGTTAATAGAACGTATTGTGAAGCCAGTGTACTGTGTACTGCCACCACAGTGCAGGCCACTAAATAAATTACATTATGAATGAAGTATATTTCCCGTTATGACAGATTCTAGGGACATTGTCATAATTGCTTTTTGAGCATCTCAATTTCTCATGACGCCCCCTTCTCTGTATTCCCCCCGCACGCCATAACTCAATGACAGCTATTAATAATGAATGACGGTGATTGTGTAAAATGCCAGCTCTTGCTTATCAGTGAGCTGTCCCTTTCAGGAAACTAATGTTGACAAATGACTCGCAGTGTAAGGCGTTAGAACGCACCACCAACCTCTACAAAGTGTGCCTGAGTCGAGGAAAAGAGACTTTGCGTTGACTGATTTGTGTGCGTGTAATATTGTGAGATGTTGTGCAGGCGGGCGATTAACCTTCGGTCTTGTCAACTCGGTCAGTTTTTCCTCAAACGCCGTAACGCGAGTAGCTGCTGATGCAAACGTGCATTGCAGCGGTAAGAAAAAGGAGTTCAAGTCTTAAGATAAAGTATCTAATTGGCTGCTTAGCTTAGCTGGAGATTCTTATTACACACTCGTACTGCACCCGGGGGCAGAGTTAGTCTTTTGTCATCGTTAATGAAGGGTTCAGTGTTAAAGAGAGGGAGGCTAAACCGGCCTCATTAAATTCAGTCACCGTGCTTAAGATCACACTTCCTGTGTGGTTCAGTCACCAAAACTGCTAAATTCTCCTCCTAATTATCTCGCCATGGAAAATACTTGCCGGATAGGAGGAACCAGGTTGAAATTGAGAGGCTCAGAACAATTTGAGAAAGCATCTACCGCATTTTTCGGCGTATAAGTCGCACCGGAGTATAAGTCGCACCGGCCGAAAATGCATAATAAAGAAGGAAAAAAACATATATAAGTCGCATTTTTGGGGGAAATTTATTTGATAAAACCCAACACCAAGAATAGACATTTGAAAGGGAATTTAAAATAAATAAAGAATAGTGAACAACAGGCTGAATAAGTGTACGTTATATGACGCATAAATAACCAACTGAGAACGTGCCTGGTATGTTAACGTAACATATTATGGTAAGAGTCATTCAAATAACTATAACATATAGCAGTGGTTCTCAAATGGGGGTACGCGTACCCCTGGGGGTACTTGAAGGTATGCCAAGGGGTACGTGAGATTATTTTTAAATGTCTATCAAAAAGAACTGTGAAAAGAAATGCAACAATGCAATATTCAGTGTTGACAGCTAGATTTTTTGTGGACATGTTCCATAAATATTGATGTTAAAGATTTCTTTTTTTGTGAATAAATGTTTAGAATTAAGTTCATGAATCCAGATGGATCTCTATTACAATCCCCAAAGAGGGCACTTTAAGTTGATGATTACTTCTATGTGTAGAAATCTTTATTTATAATTGAATCACTTGTTTATTTTTCAACAAGTTTTTAGTTATTCTTATATCTTTTTTTCCAAACAACAAATGAGCAATATTTTGCACTGTTATACAATTTAATAAATCAGAAACTGATGACATAGTTCTGTATTTTACTTCTTTTTCTCTTTTTTTCAACCAAAAATGCTTTGCTCTGATTCGGGGGTACTTGAATTAAAAAAATGTTCACAGGGGGTACATCACTGAAAAAAGGTTGAGAACCACTGACATATAGAACATGCTATACGTTTACCAAACAATCTGTCACTCCTAATGGCTAAATCCCATGAAATCTTATACGTCTAGTCTCTTATGTGAATGAGCTAAATAATATTATTTGATATTTTACGGTAATGTGTTAATAATTTCACACATAAGTCGCTCCTGAGTATAAATCGCACCCCCGGCCAAACTATGAAAAAAACTGCGACTTATAGTCAGAAAAATACGGTAATTGTAATTGTTTCCTCTAATGTTGCAATTGCGATTTGTGATTTTTGGTGTTATTGCGGCCCGAGCACTAATGGCTGCGAGACCCCGAATGTAATTGCTCCGTCCATTTTTTTAAAATCCAACTTCAGTTGCATTTTTGAGGCCTTTAACAAGCACAAAAAAAATGTGCCAATTTTTGCAAGCTGGTCTGGCAAAATTTGGGAGTACCAAACACGAAATCTTAAAATTGACTCTCTCGCGCCCCCTTGAATTGAAAAAGAAAATGTCAAATGATGTGAAACTATGCGTTAATCACAAAGATTATTATTTATTTAAATATATAATCCTTAGGTTTAGGTCAGGCTGATTAGAAACATAAGTAATATATACACTGCATAAATAGGACAAAAAATTAATTTACATACAGCCATGTTGCGCTGAAATAAATAAACTTAACTGCACTTTAAAGTGCAAATTGTTACGTACGGCGGGGGAAGGAGACATACTTGCCAACCTTGAGACCTCCGAATTCGGGAGATTGGGGGCCGGGGGGTATTTGATATGTAGGGGGGCTGGGTTGAGGTGTGGTAGGGCGGGGTTGGGGGGGTGTTTGATGGCAGCGGCGGTGTACATTGTAGCCCGGAAGAGTTAGGGCTGCAAAGGATTCTGGGTATTTGTTCTGTTGTGTTACGGTGCGGATGTTCTCCCGAAATGTGTTTGTCATTCTTGTTTGGTGTGGGTTCACAGTGTGGCGCATATTTGTAACAGTGTTAAAATTCTTCATACGGTCACCCTCAGTGTGACCTGTATGGCTGTTGATCAAGTATGTCTTGCAGTCACTTACGTGTGTCTGTAGAAGCCGCAAACACCATGTGACTGGGCCGGCACGCTGTTTGTATGGTGAAAAAGCGGACGCGACGACAGGTTGTAGAGGACGCTAAAGGCAGTGCCATCACGGCACGCCCTTATTATTGTTGTCCGGGTGAAAATCGGGAGAAATTCAGGAGAATGATTGCCCTGGGAGATTTTCGGGAGGGGCACTGAAATTCGGGAGTCTCCCAGAAAAATCGGGAGGGTTGGCAAGTATGGAAGGAGACGACACCAAAGCAAGAATCAGTTCAAGGGGCTTATTGAACCTTTTGATGAGTGTGTGGGGTGTGTATGCTACTCTAAGTGTTTGGTGCAAAACGATGTGTACAGTTAACAATGTGAAAATTACCAGATTTTGTTGTATGTGCATGTTGGAGGAATCCTTCGTCAGACCAAAGGGGGCAAGGCGAGAAGGCAGTCCGTGGGCAAGCAAGTAGTCAGGGGGCTGGAGAGAAGCAACGAGGTCCGTGTCCAAGCAGGGGGTCGAGGATCGAGGGAGGCAGTCCAAAGGGAAGTCGAGGCACACGGCTTGATCACAGAAGACTTTGGAGGCAATGCGGGAAGACACAAGGGACATAAGACACGGGAACTGGATAGAGACACAGGGAGAGATCAAGTACACGGGAGGGAAGCCAGAGACGGGATGCTTACTACGGGTGTCCTGGGCATGACGTTAAAGTGCATCCGGCAGTGGAGGCTCCTCTAAGGGGTATTGGGGCACTAGGAGGTTAATCCCTCTACTACTGTTACCCCAGGTGGCCCTTGGCAAAGGCCTAGTACCTGACTTCCCCCTAGCCAGGGATACGGTGAAGACCTCAACGGCGGAGCAGGTGAAAGACGGTAGGTGTAAGAACCACCACAACGGCTACGATGGCCGAAGAAGGCGCCCCCACATCCATGTGGGCCAAGTTATGGGGAAATAACAACCCAAGACCTCAACAGTGGAACAGGCGGAGGATGATTGCTAACCCTGTGGAGCGTCACAACGGCTGGGATGGCGGATGAAGACTGCAGCAGAAAAGGGTCCCCAGTCGTCTTGGACTCCATGCCACTGGACCCTGACCTGGATCTGTTAAGGAGCGTTTTCTATTCGGGCTCCAGTACTATGAAATGCCCTCCCGGTAACAGTTAGAGATGCTACCTCAGTAGAAGCATTTAAGTCCCATCTTAAAACTCATTTGTATACTCTAGCCTTTAAATAGACCCCCTTTTTTGACCAGTTGATCTGCCGTTTCTTTTCTTTTGTCCTCTGCCCCCCTGTCCCTTGTGGAGGAGGGGGGCCCAGGTCCGGTGGCCATGGATGAAGTGCTGGCTGTCCAGAGTCGGGACCCGGGGTGGACCGCTCGTCTGTGCATCGCTTGGGGACATCTCTGCGCTGCTGACCCGTCTCCGCTCGGGATGGTCTCCTGCTGGCCCCACTATGGACTGGACTCTCACTATTATGTTAGATCCACTATGGACTGGACTCTCACTATTATGTTTGATCCACTATGGACTGGACTCTCACTATTATGTTTGATCCAATATGGACTGGACTCTCACTATTATGTTAGATCCACTATGGACTGGACTCTCACTATTATGTTCGATCCACTATGGACTGGACTCTCACTATTATGTTTGATCCACTATGGACTGGACTCTCACTATTATGTTAGATCCACTATGGACTGGACTCTCACTATTATGTTAGATCCACTATGGACTGGACTTTCACAATATTATGCTAGACCCACTCGACGTCCATTGCATCCGGTCTCCTTTAGAGGGGTGGGGGGGGGGTCACCCACATCTGCGGTCCTCTCCAAGGTTTCTCATAGTCATCTACATTGACGTCCCACTGGGTTTGAGTTTTTCCTTGCCCTTATGTGGGCTCTGAATCGAGGATGTCATTGTGGCTTGTGCAACCCTTTGAGACACTTGTCATTTAGGGCTACATAAATAAACATTGATTGATTGATTGAAGGATCGTGTGGTGACTGTCTGTGCACCAGTCTCCCCATGTTAAACAAAGTCACGCACAGGCATCCTCCATAAAGGGATACCCCCTTACCAGGAGGATCGTCATACTCGCTTTGGGTGACCGCCGATGATGATGATGACTACGGCCGATGATGACGATGACTACGGGAGTGAACTACGTTCCGGCAAAGGATCTACGGGTCCGTTGGTCTTTATACTGCTTGCCATCATTAGTCCCAGGTGTGTTGATTGCAGATTGCGATGCGGCCAGAGCGAGCAGGGGCGTGTCCTGGCGCGTAGCCAGCGGCGGCGCCGGCAGAGCTCGCCGCAGACGACATGCGGGATTGAGCACGCGCCGTGACACAAATTAAAATACAGCCTCACCACTTACAGTAAGTCGTAATTTTGCCGCTTAAGAAACATCCCCATGACTTTAGCTCCGGACGTCTTCTGTTTTGACATTTCCATTACTGCCACAAGTGGTGGGGAAAGTGTGTTACAACTGAGTACCGCTGCGGCCCTCAAGGAGGCGCTGGAGGTTAAGAAACACTGTGAGGAGAAGCAGCTTTGGCCAGGGGACAGTTAGTGACTGTAAAACAGCTTCAAAGCCCACCTAACACCTCTAATGCTGCACATCAGGAGCATCAGTGCAGGTCGTGCATAGAAACCAGTGTGTGTGTGTGTGTGTGTGTGTGTGTGTGTGTGTGTGTCAGCACGGGTGTCTGGTTGCAGGTCAATTAGCTTTCACTGTTGCCTAATGGCTCGGTTTGTCCTTCCTGTTGGAGGCGTGATGGAAGACACATTTACGGTGTAGCCGCACATGCATACAGTATGTACACACTGACAGGAAACCATTTGGCAGCTCACTGGGCAAACTGGTGGTTGCGATACGGCCATCTAAAACCACTTACTTGCGCCTGGAATTTATCGCTGTGGACATTGCGCAACAATGAACGCACCTGACCTGCAGGTGTGTGAAATCAGGATAGCACTGCGAGTCATTATGTATGAAAACATCACAGCTCCATCCTCAAATGTTCACGTTCTATGGACAGGTGGTACTGATAAGAGGACCAAGTACACAGTAAAGCAGGGGTGGGCAATTAATTTTTACCGGGGGCCGCATAAGCAACCCGAGCACTGCTGGAGGGCCACACCGACAATATTTCAATTAAATTTTGCTCAATATTATTTTTGATATACCGTAAGATAAATAATAATAATAACAATAATAAAAATAATAATAATAATTAATAATAATAATTTAATTTAACCTAATGCAGATTGCTTTTGATGGTTTTGTTTTTAACACTGTCTTACACAACACTTCCTGATGTATAATACAATGCAAAAATGTCCATTTCTGCACAGGGTTAATTTCTGTCACTTTATCCTGCATTATCCAACATTTTTCCCCGTCAGATTTGGACAACCATCTGTTGTTAAAAATCGTTTTTAATCATATTTATTTTATATTGGTTTTATATGTACCGTATTTTTCGGAGTATAAGTCGCACCGGAGTATAAGTCGCACCTGCCGAAAATGCATAATAAAGAAGGAAAAAAACATATATAAGTCGCACTGAAGTATAAGTCACATTTTTTGGGGAAATGTATTTGATAAAACCCAACACCAAGAATAGACATTTGAAAGGCAATTTAAAATAAATAAAGAATAGTGAACAACAGGCTGAATAAGTGTATGTTATATGAGGCATAAATAACCAACTGAGAACGTGCCTGGTATGTTAACGTAACATATTATGGTAAGAGTCATTCAAATAACTATAACATATAGAACATGCTATACGTTTACCAAACAATCTGTCACTCCTAATCGCTAAATCCCATGAAATCTTATACGTCTAGTCTCTTACGTGAATGAGCTAAATAATATTATTTGATATTTTACGGTAATGTGTTAATAATTTCACACATAAGTCGCTCCTAGTATAAGCCGAACCCCCGGCCAAACTATTAAAAAAACTGCGACTTATAGTCTGAAAAATATAGTAATTTTTTTTTTTTTTTATTCAGTCGTTGGTGGAGCTAAGGATAATATTTGAATATTGTTTTTAATATTGTTGTGCAGCACTTTGGAAACATTTTGTTGTTTAAATGTGCTATATAAATAAAGTGGATTGGATTGAAATGTCACACCTGCCAGCTTGTCCCATTTCAGTCCTAACATGTCCAAACACGCATTTACTTATGTGAACAAGTCATTACCTGTGGTTGTCTCTTTAATTGACTGCATGGCTGCCAGCTCCTTCGTGATTTGAAAGTCTGTAGTTATCCCACGTAAGAAGATGAGCAGCTGGGCGGTGTTACGTACATCACAGGTCTCATCCAAAGCCAGCGAAAAACATAGCACATTTAAACAACAAAATGTTTCCAAAGTGCTGCACAACAATGTTAAAAACAGTGTTCAAATATTATCCTTAGCTCCACCAATGACTGAATAAAAACAAAAAATAATTACATCCATCCATCCATTTTCTACCGCTTTTCCCTATGGGGTCGCGGGGGGTGCTGGAGCCTATCTCAGCTACAATCGGGCGGTTTGTAGCTGAGATAGGCTAGCTGAGATGAGCAGCTGGGCGGTGTTACGTACATCACAGCTCTCATCCAAAGCCAGCGAAAAACAGTCAAAGTCTCCGGGCATACAGCGCAACAGAGTCCAATAAGCACTCCTTAATAAACTCTCCGTCAGAAAACGCCTTACTTTTTCTGGCGATTTTGTGAGAAATGACGAAACTTGTCCTGACAGCTGCATCTCTGGGGGGGGTGAAATTTGGCAAAAAGTCCTTGTTGGGTTTGAAGTTTTACCATCAACGCATCAGCCTCCCTTCCGCGCTCTTCATCAGATTCTGGTATTTTTCCTTGTGCTTCATCGTGTAGTGGCGATTCAAATTATATTCTTTAAACACAGCAACCTGTGTACCACAAATTAAGCACACGGCTTTACCTTTAATTTCTGTAAAGAAATACTTGGCAGTCCATGTCTTGTTGGAAACACGGCATTCGTCGCCAACTTTTCTCTTTTTAGTGTCTCATCACTTGTCGCTGTGCACCTTCACTCACAGGTTACACCCGTACATACGCCCATAAATAACACTTTTCAAAATAAAAGCAGCACAGTTGTATTGCACGCACGACATAGATGTTTTTGTAATTTGTGATTGCCGCTGTTCACATTCACTCACAATCACACACGCGCATACGTCCACACGGAAGTAATACAAATAGCGCTTTTCAAAACAAAAGCAGCACCATTGTATTGCACACTCGACAGATACTTTTTTAAATTAATTTTGTAATTTATGATTGGCCTGCATGGGAGTTTGCCCAACCAGTCTACATGTGCTTTGTGGACTTGGAGAAGGCATTCGACCCTGTACCCCAGGAAGTCCTGTGGGGAGTGCGCAGAAGTATGGGGTCACGGACAGTCTTATTGTGGCGGTTCGCTCTCTGTATAATCAGTGTCAGAGCTTGGTCTGCATTGCCGGCAGTAAGTCGGACCCGTTTCCAGTGAGGGTTGGACTCCGCCAGGGCTGCCCTTTGTCACCGATTCTGTTCAGAACCTTTATGGACAGAATTCCTAGGCTCAGTCAGGGCGTTGAGGGTATCTGGTTTGGTGGCTGCAGGATTAGGTCTCTGCTTTTTGCAGATGATGTGGTCCTGATGGCTTCATCTGGCCAAGATCTTCAGCTCTCACTGGATCGGTTCGCAGCCGAGTGTGAAGCGACTGGGATGGGAATCAGCACCTCCAAGTCCGAGTCCATGGTTCTCGCCCGGAAAAGGGTGGAGTGCCATCTCCGGGTTGGGGAGGAGATCTTGCCTGAAGTGGAGGAGTTCAAGTACCTCGGAGTCTTGTTCACGAGTGAGGGAAGAGTGGATCGCGAGATCGACAGGCGGATCGGTGCGGCGTCTTCAGTAATGCGGACGCTGTATCAATCCGTTGTGGTGAAGAAGGAGCTGAGCCGGAAGGCAAAGCTCTCGATTTACCGGTCGATCTACGTTCCTATCCTCACCTATGGTCATGAGCTTTGGGTCATGACCGAAAGAACAAGATCACGGGTACAAGCGGCCGAAATGAGTTTCCTCCGCCGGGTGGCAGGGCTCTCCCTTAGAGATAGGGTGAGAAGCTCTGTCATCCGGGGGGAGCTCAAAGTAAGGCCGCTGCTCCTCCACATCGAGAGTAGCCAGATGAGGTGGTTCGGGCATCTGGTCAGGATGCCACCCGAACGCCTTCCTAGGGAGGTGCTTCGGGCACGTCCGACCGGTAGGAGGCCACGGGGAAGACCCAGGACACGTTGGGAAGACTATCTCTCCCGGCTGGCCTGGGAACGCCTCGGGATCCCCGGGAGGAGCTGGACGAAGTGGCTGGGGAGAGGGAAGTCTGGGCTTCCCTGCTTAGGCTGCTGCCCCCGCGACCCGACGTCAGATAAGCGGAAGAAGATGGATGGATGGATGGATGATTGGCCTCACACGGACCGGACAGGGACGCACAAAGGGCCGGATGTGGCCCAGGTCTGCAGTAAAGTATTTGTAACAATAAATGTCTATAAATACAACTCAACATACAACGTATGACTCCATTTAAATGAATGCACTTTTCAAAAATATAATACCAACACATGCAGTATTAGTCACTTCCAACAATGCTACGGAGGAGCTAATAATGCCACTTCAGGTATTTTACAGCCCAGGGAGGTTTGCAGCGCTCACTTCAACAGAAAAGCCATTAACAAGAAGCACGGAGCAGCGATACGGAACCATTCAAACACAAACCTTGGTGAAATGCACTGTAAACGCGTTTTGAAATTAAAAAGTTAAAAAATAAACATGACTTTTAAACGCAGATCTTACAAGAGTCTTGTTTCAACAACAAGCATTAAGACATGGCTTCTCACTCCAAAACACTCACTTGCCCAACACTGAGGGAAAAAAAATGGCAGATGATTACGGAGAGAAATTTGTGCTTCGAGTAAGTCGGTAAGCAAAACCAGAATTATTCCGTACATTAGGCGCACCGGGTTATTAGGCCCACTGTCAAGTTTTGAGGAAAAAAAAAAGATTTTAAGTGTGCCTTATAGTCCAGGAAAATACAGTAAATGCAATTTTATTGTCAGGATGTCAAAGCACAAAACATTTTTAAATGTGAAAAGGCAAAATTAAACATGAGTAATATAAATTCATCGTGACTAATCAACATGTTTTCACGGGAACCCTGTGACTAATCGAATTAAAGGCCTACTGAAATGCGATGTTCTTATTCAAACGGGGATAGCAGGTCCATTCTATGTGTCATACTTGATCATTTCGCGATATTGCCATATTTTTGCTGAAAGAATTTAGTAGAGAACATCGACGACAAAGTTCGCAACTTTTGGTCGCTGATAAAAAAGCCTTGCCTGTACCGGAAGTAGCAGACGATATGCGCGTGACGTCACAGGTTGTGGAGCTCCTCACATCCGCACATTGTTTACAATCATGGCCACCAGCAGCGAGAGCGATTCGGACCGAGAAAGCGACGATTTCCCCATTAAATTGAGCGAGGATGAAAGATTCGTGGATGAGGAAAGTGAGAGTGAAGGACTAGAGGGCAGTGGGAGCGATTCAGATAGGGAAGATGCTGTGAGAGGCGGGTGGGACCTGATATTCAGCTGGGAATGACTAAAACAGTAAATAAACACAAGACATATATATACTCTATTAGCCACAACACAACCAGGCTTATATTTAATATGCCACAAATTAATCCCGCATAACAAACACCTCCCCCCTCCCGTCCATATAACCCGCCAATACAACTCAAACACCTGCACAACACACTCAATCCCACAGCCCAAAAGTACCGTTCACCTCCCCAAAGTTCATACAGCACATATATTTCCCCAAAGTCCCCAAAGTTACGTACGTGACATGCACATAGCGGCACGCACGTACGGGCAAGCGATCAAATGTTTGGAAGCCGCAGCTGCATGCGTACTCACAGTACCGCGTCTGCGTATCCAACTCCAAGTCCTCCTGGTAAGAGTCTCTGTTGTCCCAGTTCTCAACAGGCCAATTTTTAAAGCTTGACTGTTATCTTCCGGGAATGTAAACAATGAAACACCGGCTGTGTTATCCGGCACAACAGTCAGGGGGTGCATTCTACGGCGGGGGTGCGTTATCCGGCACAACACCTGCCGCAATACACCGCTTCCCACCTACAGCTTTCTTCTTTGCTGTCTCCATTGTTGATTGAACAAATTGCAAAAGATTCACCAACACAGATGTCCAGAATACTGTGGAATTTTGCGATGAAAACAGACGACTTAATAGCTGGCCACCATGCTGTCCCAAAATGTCCTCCACAATCCGTGACGTCATGCGCAGGCGTCATCATACCGAGACGTTTTCAGCAGGATATTGTGGCGAAATTTAAAATTGCGATTTAGTAAGCTAACCCGGCCGTATTGGCATGTGTTGCAATGTTAAGATTTCATCATTGATATATAAACTATCAGACTGCGTGGTCGGTAGTAGTGGGTTTCAGTAGGCCTTTAAAGAATAATTGTTTGACAGCAATAAACATAATTGTATCTGTCTTCATAATTGCATAATTGAAATCTTGTTCAATTAATTGCAAATACTTAAGGATATATTTTTCATTTCCAGGATTATCTGTTGAATTGCAGTCATTTTTCTTTGAAATATTCCAAATTAGTGCCGTCTGATGTCTTTTGAACTACACATGACAGCCAGTGGTGCTGTTAAAAACATGTCCAGTGACATACAAGCAGCCTAATTTAGTGCTGGCTTTGAAGTTCGGGAACTCATCCCTGAAAGATGTCAGAGCTCTCGCTAACGCAGGAGACCTTGTGGGACCAGTCAACAATTACAGGAAATGCAAGCAAATGGGCCCAATCAGCATTTGGAACAAAGGGCATCTTTCTTGAAAGCAGCATACAATCATGGCAGATGAAAACTGACTTTTGGGGACAAAGAACAGCATCTGCATTGTCGGGTTATGTTTTAGGATGAAAACATTTCACAATAAAACATACTGTATACTACCACTCAGATGACCATGTACCCGGCGGCTACTCTTTTAGTAGCTTTATTTTCAAGGGAAGAAAATAAAAAGGTGTAGGTCTGAATGATTCAACGAATACATAAAGCTGTAGTTTTCCTATTTGTTTCTCAAACTTAGATTCTTCTGAGTTAACGCAACTACCGTATTTTCCGGACCATAGGGCGCACCGGATTATAAGGCGCACTGCCGATGAGCGGGTCTATTCAGGTGTATTTTCATACAAAAGGCGCACCGGTGCAAGAACAAGGCCGGAAAAACGTCTGTGGAGGGAGGTGTGGCCAGCGCTGCCTGCAGGAGCGGAGGTCACCGCCTCTGTCCATGGTGAGCACCATCAGACGGGGGGTGTGGCAGTGCCAACGGCGAGACACAGCTGAACAGGTGGTACGCGTTGTCTGATCACCTGTTATCTTTAACAGTAGCGGTCGGGAACAGCAGGGAGAGGAGTTTTGGAGAGACTGAAATGTGTAAAAAACCATTAAACCTTTGTCAACTCTGCACGCCTGGCGACTCTGTCGGCACGATAACTTCAAAATAAAGACAACTTCAGATTGTTTTCTTTGTTTAAAAATAGAACAAGCACAATTTGAAAATATAAAAATCATTATTTCATTTTTTTACACTTACATGTTGCGGTTAATAGTATTTGTGGAGGGGGGCGGGGCCTGCGGCGGAACGGGATGTGCCAGGACCGGCCTCGAAGACAGCGCCAGGTGAGTGGATGGCCCAGGTGGGCCTTGCTATCTAATCACCTGTCGCCTTTATTAGCAGCAGCCGGAATGAGACACATAGTTGGAGTAGGAGAGAGATAGACACGGACTCAGAAAAGACAATTTGCTGGAAAGCAAAAGCCTGGCACTCTTTATGACAATAAAACAGTGTTATACCCTGAATTCCGGGCTCTCGTGGCACTGTGTGGTGGTCCGAAGAACCCACTAGAGGGCAACCTCTACAGTATTCTATCTTTATTTGTCGTTATTTATATTTTCTGAATAAATTATGTGATAATGTTCATCAGTCAACTCATTGGTGTTAATTTTCAATCTATCAGGAAAAAAAAAATTATATCTAAATCAAATTACAGGATGTTATTTATGTAGTTTGATAACTTTTCTCGACTGATGTACTAACATCCATCCATCCATCCATCCATTTTCTATCGCTTATTCCCTTCGGGGTTTATTTTGTACATATGTAGCATCATCTACAAAGATACAAAGAATTGGAATTGCGACATCCAGTGGACACATTTAGAACAGCAGTTTCTTTTATTCAAAAATGTCAGGTTCATTTTTATACTTAGCAAACCGGATAAAACTTGTTCGCGGGCCTTACATTTGACACCCCTGTTCTAAGATATCGTTCAGAGGAGGCCACACCCACAAGATTGAAATTGAGTTGTAACCCAAATAATTATTTTCAACACAAACAGTTTTTAATTTAGAAATATTTTTTTTTATTTAAAAAAAAAAGTTTTCGGTAGCAATTTTTTTTTTTGGAGGGGGGCGAATCTTGTTTCTGTTTGTTTGCATAGAAAGACAAAAATGTCTGGCCAATGAAAATGACCTTTGACCTCAATCATCTCACGCATGGTGGATTCATGTAAAGAGGCTGTTTTTCCAACCGGAACTCTCAAATAACGAAAGTTTCTTGGATGAATAATACAACTCACTACACCGGTATGTTTTAGCGCTTCCATGGCGAGTTTACTGACAGATATAAGTAAGTAATTTACACTACTTTATATTAGAAATGGCAACAGCGGAAGATGAATGTCCCATGACAAGAAGATAGAGAAAAAGAAGAAGCTTATCGACTATGGCGTCAGCACAGACTACAAAAGCCGGACGCGTACAGATTTTCAGGATTTAGGCAGATCCTAAATACACATCAGGAGGTACCAGAAGGTAAGAACATTTGGTTTTGCATAATATTGTGAAACAAAACACCATATAATACATCTTACCTTATACACACACCATAATAATACTTGTATGTCTGACTACGGTCGCCGTAATGCTCAGACAATACATCGAGTGGCGCGGCTTCATAGCTTACCAAAGTCGAACTAAAACATTTTGATTTTTAAGCGTCATGTGCAATGTTCTATATTCTCAATTTAAAGTTTTGGTGTTGTCTACTGGCGTTATCATGCAGTCTACACATATTATGTATGACTGCCATCTACTGGTCACACTTATCATTACATCATTTACCAAATGAAATTGCTTCGATGTCGGTAAGCACAACCAGAATTATTTTGTACATTAGGCGCTCCGGGTTATTAGGTGTACTGTTGATTTTTGAGAAAATGTAAGGATTTTACGTGCGCCTTATAGTCCTGTATATAGTTATGTTTTTATTTACGAATTACACAACGTGCCAACTTCACTGGTTTTGGATTTTGTAGTTATTTAAAAAAAATCAAGATTTCAGTGTGTATAAGTCCTTTTTGAGCACATTCAACAATACCGCGATAATATTAACCATGATCATTTTGGTCACAATAACCGTTACATGCAATTGTCACATCGTTACACCCCTAGCCTGCAGCCCTAATAGTTACACAAAACTTCCGAGCTTGAGTCAGCGCCCGGTTTCTCAACACGTCAGCATTATCATGCAAACTTCAGCAATGTGTTGAGGATTCTCTTTGCAAAACACATATCTAAAAAGACAGACCAGCTTCAACGAGAGGGAGCTGAGTAAAGAAGAATGCGTGAAAACATCGAAAAAAACACATTGGAAGTTGCGTAAAGTCAGCGGAATCACATTTTTAAAGCAGTGACTAATTTTGCAGGGTAGAGGTTATCGTTGAGATTTGTTTCAGGTTAATAGTAATTTGCAACACAAAGGAGCAACGATGTCATGTAACTTTTGGTAAGTTAGCGTGGAAAATCAAACCACTTAAGACAACCGAGAGTCTAATAATTGAGCAAAACACATCCTTGTCCACTCCTCAGCGCTCCAGTTTTGGTGAGGCCATTCATGGTACATAGCCATGAATAAGTGACTACTGGTACACGACAACACAGCACGGCGAGACAAGGAGTCGATGAAACAAGTGGAAGGCGGTTAGAGGCCCCAACGTTGGGAAAGGGAAAGAGGGATGAGGATGGTGGTGGAAGAAGGAAGGGAGAAAGCCTGCTGGGTCTCAGTTACTATGCATAACGTATCAGAAGGGGCGGCCCCACAGAAAAAAGCATACATGTCGTATGTGTACGAAAAGGCTTTACATTAGTCACATTTTTTATTTGAAAACAGGAAGTGAGTGTTTTAAGTGATAAACAATTATGCTAGGTGACAGTTGTTTTTGTCCCCAGTGGAACCTCGATTCACAAACGCCTCTATTTGTATCCTTTTCGGTTTAAGAGTGTTTACATTGTGCCATATAGGCCTCTGTGTGCGGAGCATGTCTCGGCGTACCATACATGGGGGCCTGCAATTTTGATGACATTGCGTCCGGTACACGCGGGCACGGCCATTTCGACGAAACGGGGCCCCGTACGTCGCAAAGTGTTTACGTCCTGTAAACACCGGCACGGCCATTTTGAAGAGCTTCGAGGGTAGCTGCACTTCTGACAAGTTTATTTCCACAAGTGTTGTACCTTGCACCAGTCTAAGAGAGCACTTTGTGTGATTAGAAAAACTTTAAATGTGTCCAAATTCTCACAGTCTTGCTGTATAGCTACGGGCTGCTAGACAACCACTGAACTAGCATTTTAGCTTGTTAGCTTCCAGCTTGCGGCACCTTAAGTTCAAGGATTTTATCAGAGAAGGGGGCTTTGTTCCACAGCAAGTTTTTAATTGTGATGAGACCGAAAAAGATTCCACAGCGGACCTTTATTACAGCTAGATAGAGGGCACTACCGGGACACAAGCCAATGAAGGATGGGCTCACACTGCTAGTTTGTGCAAATGCTAGCTACTGCTCGTTTATCACTCCAAAACTCGCAGAGTGTTCAACAATACCACAATAATTCCCAGACACAAGGTAAAATTATTTTCTTTTCTTTGTCTTTTGGGTCTTGTTCTTAGAGCACACCAACAATAATTGTGTGTTTGTGTGTGTGTGTTAAGTGTTGACATTTAAGTGTGCTGTAATGTTGTGTTGTTTGGATAAAAAATATATTTTTGAGCTATTACCCTCTTGTAATGTTGGTTTGATATATATAGTATATACATAATGTATTCAAGGTTTGGAGTTTTTTACTTAAATAAGGACTTTTGTCGAGGCTAGAACAAATCATGAATGTTTACATAGATTTTTATAGGGAACTCTGCTCCACTATAAGAATGTTTCGGTATAAGTTCGTAAATCGAGGTTGTACTGTATTTTTTTAATTCTTGATACATCTAAGGCGGAATCTCAATTTATGAACCTGATTAGTTCTTGAACAGGGTTTGTGAATAAAAACGTTTGTATATTAAAGCAAATTAAGTAAACATGAATATTTTTAGTTCAAGCCTCAACAAAATGTCCATATAGTAAAGGTTTGTGCACTTTCATCACAATACTTAACAACAAAGCCAAAACAGCCTCAAGCTCAGCTGTCCTTATTTCCAGTCTCCCTGCCGACACGCACACACACACTGTCACTAGCCCCGTGGTGCACTCACAGTTTGAAATCACAAAACTCCTTTACTTTACCAGCCACGTCGCTGCAATGATTAAAAATAACAGATAAAATCCACTTTACCTTGTTGGCTAGAAAGGTGATGCGGGAGATGAAGGCAGTGGTGACACCGCTGAATGTTTCAAACTACACACGGGTCGTCCCTTGCTTTCTTTGGACTCATACTGAGCTAGCAAAACTAGTAAAAAAAACAATTGTAAGAATGCTTAACAACACTTATAAAGCACGCAAAGTCGAAATAAGCGACGACGACACAGTGTTGACAGAATGAGCACCAGACTTCGATCAGCCGACAATGGCTGTGCTGCCGGGCACAAAATGGCTACACTGAGACAAGACTTGTCGTACAAAACATTCGGTCTGTGGTTTGTAAATTGGAAAGTTCATTCAAAGAGGGGTTCGTAAATCGATGTACTGTACTCTCATTAGGGATGCGGGTGAGATGGAGCCTTCGCCAGCTGACTTTGGGCAAGAAATGGGATGGGGGTTGGGGGTACACCCAGGACTGGTCACTTGACCACTCACTTACATATTCACACCTTGTGGAAAATTTAGAGTCTGTGTTTTTGGGATGTCTTTGGAACACATGCATGAGGAGAACAGGACAACTATACACATAAATATTTAAACACAGATCTAATCTCCAGACTGTGAGACCGACACACTAACCCCTGGTGACCCAAGTGGACCAGTTTTGCCAAAACAAAGAATGACAGGCGAATCTGCGACTCGTCTCCAGTAATGAGGCTGATGTACTGGACCATCACGGTGAACTGAGAGCTGAGGCAGAAAGCAAAGCTCTTGATTTACTGGTTGATCTACATTCCCCCCCTAACCTACGGTCATGAGCTTTGGGTAGGGGAAAATAGAGCAGGATGGCGGCTGAAAATAGATTTACGTAGGTTAGCTGGACTCTCCCTAAAAGAATGAGTCATCGCTTTGAGAAGAACCACTTAGTCCGAATGCCTCCTGGACGTCTCTATGGAGCGGTGTTCCGGCCGGGAGGAGTCCCCAGGGTAGACCTGGGACACACTGGAGGGATTATCCCTCACAAATGGCCTCAGAACACATCGGTGTCCCCAAGGCGGAATTGGAAGGAGTGGCCTGGGATTCCTTTCTGAGACTGCGGTCCCTACGGCGTAGACCCGGAGAAGCCGGAAAAGACAGATGGATAGATCTTGTCAAAGTACCAGTAGTCTCAGGTGAAATCCTTTAAAGGGGTCATATTATTTTCTCTACATTTAAAACATGTCTTTGTGGTCTACATGACATGCAATGGTGTCGAAATGTTGCACATATTATGTTTTACTGAACGTCTTCAAGCCTCTTTCTGACTGGATCTTTGGTCTTATTTACGTGGCACCACTTTGATTTGCATCTTCTCCTCGTCAGTCATGTTGTAGTTTTTAGCGCTTCCATAGTGAGTCTACTGAATAAATTCGAACTATACGCTACTTTGTATTAGAAATGGCAACAACAGAGGATGCATGTTTATGTACGAGCCACAACGAGAGGATAGAGAAAAAGAAGGAACTTATTGACTACAACTACGGACTCAAACAAAAATATTTGGGTAAATATGTACCATATATGGAGATATGCGCTGACGTCACCAATTACAAAAACAAATTGGTCAAATTCCAAACTGAATGAAGGAAGGCAAGATTGTTTTATAAGTATCTCCGCCATGCCTCCATGGTTTTATTTAAACATTTCTTGAGACTTATGCAGATCCCAAATACACAACAGCATGTACCAATAGGTAAGAAAAGCTGGTTTTGCATTATAGGGCCCTTTTAAGTCACTGGTATTCTATTTTGCGTCCTCTTCTACTGATGTTTTATTGCTGGACTTGTACCTTGAGTTGAGTTGAATTGTGCTTGAAAAAAATGCTGATTGAATTTTTCTTCAAGAGAAATTCACATTTACAATGTGTGTGACTTAATTTCCTAAAACGCTCACCGTATTTTTCGGACTGTAGTGTCAAAAAGTCGGGATTTTTTCTAAGTGTCAAAAAGTCTGGATTTTTGGAGCAGTGTTCCGGCTGGGAGGAGTCCCCAGGGTAGACCTGGGACACAAAAAGTCTGGATTTTTTCTAAGTGTCCAAAAGTCTGGATTTTTTTCTAAATGTCAAAAAGTCTGGATTTTTTCTGTCAAACAAATAGGGATTTTTTTACTGTCAAAAAATCTGAACTTTTTTCTAAGTGTCAAAAAGTCGGTTTTTTTTCTAAGTGTCAAAAAGTCAGGATTTTTTTTTGTCAAAAAGTCGGGATTTTGTCTAAATGACAAAAAATCTGGATTTTTTCCTGTCAAAAAATCTGGATTTTTTTCCTGTCAAAAAATCTGGATTTTTTCTTAGTTTCAAAAAATCGGGATTTTATCTAAAAGTCACAAAATCTGGATTTTTTTCTAAGTGTCACAAAGTCGGGATTTTTCCTAAGTGTCAAAAAATCGGGATTTTTTTCTCAGTGTCAAAAAGTCTGGATTTTTTCTGTGTCGAAAAGTCGGGATTTTTTCAAAGTGTCAAAAAATTGGGATTTTTTTCCAAGTTGTATGAAATCTGAATTTTTTCTAACTGTCAAAAAGTCTGGATTTTTTCTTACTGATAAAAAGTCAGGATTTTTCTGTCAAAAATTCTGGATTTTTTATAAGTGTCACAAAGTCGGGATTTTTTCCAAGTGTCCAAAAGTCATGATTTTTTGTCAGTGTCAAAAAGTTGGGATTTTTGTCAGTCAAAAAGTCGTTATTTTTTCCAAGTGTCAAAAAGTCCCACTTAAAAATCCTTTGATTTTCTCAATAATCGACAGCACGCCTTATAACTCGGAGTGCCTAATGTACGTATTAATTCTGGTTGTACTTACCGACTTTGAAGCAATTGTATTTGGTACATGGTGTAATGATACGTGTTACCAGTCGATGGCAGTCACACATAAGATTTATGTGTGGACTGCAGGTTGACGCCTGTTCAATTGACATCAGCGGGTTATCCATATATGGTAAAGGTTTACCCAAAGTGCTTTGCTCGGGTCAGGCATTGTAGTCCAACGATGTACTGTAGTCAACCAATAGGTAGGAACATTTGAGTATAAAAAACCATGGACAAGGATGGACAAGGATTGTCTTTTCAGCTGTCAGTTAGGACTGCCATAAAATAGAATTAATGTCTCGGGGTTTGAAAGAGTGAGAAGTATCATGCCACTAGAGGTGTTGACGTAGTCCCTGAATGACAGCACATTATTCCGCCAGCGAGGTGACACTGGACACAATTGAACTGACCCCCTCTCATCGACATCAAGCCATATTATCTATGCCAGCCAGCAACTATCACAGTGACTGTGACTGCAGTGGCTGTAAACAGTCTTTCACACAAGTGTTAGGTGGATGTGCAAAACCTGCTTAGGTCTCGCTGATGAAAGTGACATGTCTTGTGTGTTGGATGGAGCAAGCTGTGAACAAAGCCCAGGTAAACACAGGCTCAGAGAGGAAAACAAATGGGGGACTTGGGGGAAAAAAACAGGAAAACGGAACAGAAATGTTCTTCCAATATCACCTGCGAGAGCCCTTGTTCAATCTACACTGTGTAAACACCAGAAGAATATAGAGTGAGTACATGTGGAAAAGAACACAACAAAGCGCAGCTGCGGGGAATACACTGTACATCTGAACAACAAACAGTCATTGCTCCACATGTCTACCTTTTAATTGCTTCTTAAAAGTCGGCAAAACGTAGGAACGGAACAGATTTCACACGCATAGGAACGTAAAGTGTCCAAATAAGACATCAAACCATTACGTAGACATGAATATGACATTCATAAAGACCATCACAGATTTAGTAATCAAACCATTTTTTCTGTCAGAAAATCTGGATTTTTTCTTAGTGTCCAAAAGTCTGGATTTTTTTCTAAATGTCAAAAAGTCTGGATTTTTTTCTGTCAGAAAAATCGGGATTTTTTCAAAGTGACAAAAAATTTGGGTTTTTTTCCTGTCAAAAAATCGGGGTTTTTTTCCTGTCAAAAAATCTGGATTTTTTTTCCTGTCAAAAAAATCAGGATTTTTTCCTGTCAAAAAAATCGGGATTTTTTCTTAGGTTCAAAAAATCGGGATTGTTTTTAAGTGTCACAAAATCTGGATTTTTTTATAAGTGTCAAAAAGTCAAGATTTTTTCTAAGTGTCACAAAATCTGGATTTTTTTTCTAAGTGTCAAAAAATCTGGATTTTTTCCAAATGTCAAAAAATCTGGATTTTTTTTTTCTTAGTGTCCAAAAGTCTGGATTTTTTTCTAAATGTCAAAAAGTCGGGGGGGAGGGGTTTCTGTCAAAAAGTCGGGATTTTCTTTTGTTAAAAAATCTGGATTTTTTTCCTGTCAGAAAATCTGGATTTTTTTATAAGTGTCAAAAAGTCAAGATTTTTTCTAAGTGTCACAAAATCTGGATTTTTTCTAAATGTCAAAAAATCTGGATTTTTTTTCTTAGTGTCAAAAAGTCTGGATGTTTTCTGTCAAAAAATGTGGATTTTTTTCTAAGTGTCAAAAATTCGGTATTTGTTCTAAGTGTCACAAAGTTGGGATTTTTTCTAAGTGTCAAAAAGTCGGGATTTCTTCTAAGTGTCAAAAAGTCGGGATTTTTTTCTAAGTGTCAAAAAGTCGAAATTTGTTCTGAGTGTCACAAAATCGGGATTTTTCTAAGTGTCAAAAAATCAGGATTTTGTCCCTCAGTATCAAAAAGTCTGGATTTTTTCTCAGTGTCGAAAAGTCTGGATTTTTTCAAAGTGTCACAAAGTCGGGATTTTTTCTAAGTGTCAAAAAATCTGGATTTTTTTCCCTCAGTATCAAAAAGTCTGGATTTTTTCTCAGTGTCAAAAAGTCGGGATTTTTTGTGTCAAAAAGTCGGGATTTTTTCCGTCAAAAAGTCTGGATATTTCCGTCAAAAAGTCGGGTGAATACAGGCTCAGAGAGGTAAACAAATGGGGGACTTGGGGAAAAAAACAGGAAAACGGAACAGAAGTGTTCTTCCAATATCACCTGCGAGAGCCCTTGTTCATTCTACACAGTGTAAACACCAGAAGACTATAGAGTGAGTACATGTGGAAAAGAACACAACAAAGCGGAGCTGCGGGGAACACACGGTACATCTGAACAACAAACAGTCATTGCTCCACATGCCTATCTTTTAATTGCTTCTTAAAAGTCGGCAAAACGTAGGAACGGAACATATTTCACACGCGCATGAACGTAAAGTGTCCAAATAAGACATCAAACCATTATGTAGACATGAATATGACATTTATAAAGAGCATCACAGATTTAGTTATCAAACCATTTTTTCTGTCAGAAAGTCTGGATTCTTTCTTAGTGTCAAAAAGTCGGGATTTTTTCTAAGTGTCAAAAAGTCAGGATTTTTTCCAATTGTCAAAAAATCGGGATTTTTTCAAAGTGTCAAAAAGTCAATATTTTTGGAGCAGTGTTCCGGCCGGGAGGAGTCCCCAGGGTAGACCTGGGACACAAAAAGTCAGGATTTTTTCTAAGTGTCAAAAAATCGAGATTTCCCGTCAAAAAGTCGGGATTTTTTTCAAAGTGTCAAAAAGTCGGGATTTTTTTCTGTCAAAAAGTCAGGATTTTATTCTGTCAGAAAGTCGGGATATTTTCTAAGTGACAAAAAGTTGGGATTTTTTCCTGTCAAAAAGTCGGGATTTTTTTCTTAGTTTCAAAAAGTCGGGATTTTTTCTAAATGTCACAAAATCGGGATTTTTTCTAAGTGTCAAAAAGTCAAGATTTTTTGTAAGTGTCACAAAGTCTGGATTTTTTCTAAGTGTCAAAAAATCTGGATTTTTTTTTCTCAGTGTCAAAAAGTCTGGATTTTTTCAAAGTGTCAAAAAGTTAGTTTTTTTTTTACAAAATGTCAAAAAGTTAGTTTTTTTTTCAAAGTGTTAAGAAGTCAGATTTTTTTCTAACTGTCAAAAAGTCTGGATTTTTTCTAAGTGTCAAAAAGTTTGGATTTTTCTGTCAAAAATTCTGGATTTCTGGTAAGTGTCACAAAGTCTGGATTTTTCTCAATGTCAAAAAGTCGGGATTTTTTCCGTCAAAAAATCAGGATTTTTACGTCTGAACAACAAACAGTCATTGCTCCACATGTCTACCTTTTAATTGCTTCTTAAAAGTCGGCAAAACGTAGTAACGGAACATATTTCACACACACAGGAACGTAAAGTGTCCAAATAAGACATCAAACCATTATGTAGACATGAATATGACATTATGTTATTATTGCCCTTATGTGGGCTCTGTACCGAGGATGTCGTTGTGGCTTGTGCAGCCCTTTGAGACACTTGTGATTTAGGGCTATATAAATAAACATTGATTGATTGATTGATTGATTTATAAAGAGCATCACAGATTTAGTTATCAAATCATTTTTTCTGTCAAAAAGTCTGGATTTTTTCTTAGTGTCGAAAAGTCTGGATTTTTTCAAAGTGTCAAAAAGTAAGGATTTTTTTCAAAGTGTTAAGAAGTCGGGATTTTTGGTGTCAAAAAGTCGGGAATTTTTCGGTCAAAAAGTCTGGATTTTTTCCGTCAAAAAGTCGGGTAAACACAGGCTCAGAGAGGAAAACAAATGGGGGACTTGGGGAAAAAAACAGGAAAACGGAACAGAAGTGTTCTTCCAATATCACCTGCGAGAGCCCTTGTTCATTCTACACAGTGTAAACACCAGAAGACTATAGAGTGAGTACATGTGGAAAAGAACACAACAAAGCGGAGCTGCGGGGAACACACGGTACATCTGAACAACAAACAAGCATAGCTCCACATGTCTGCTTCTTAAAAGTCGGCAAAACGTAGGAACGGAACATATTTCACACGCACAGGAAAGTAAAGTGTCCAAATAAGACATCAAACCATTATGTTGACATGAATATGACATTTATAAAGACCATCACAGATTTAGTAATCAAACCATTTTTTTCTGTCAGAAAGTCTGGATTTTTTCTTAGTGTCAAAAAGTCGGGATTTTTTCTAAGTGTCAAAAAGTCAGGATTTTTTCAAAGTGTCAAAAAGTCAATATTTTTGGAGCAGTGTTCCGGCCGGGGGGAGTCCCCAGGGTAAACCTGGGACACAAAAAGTCAGGATTTTTTCTAAGTGTCAAAAAAATCGAGATTTCCCGTCAAAAAGTCGGGATTTTTTTCAAAGTGTCAAAAAGTCTGGATTTTTTTCTGTCAAAAAGTCAGGATTTTTTTCTGTCAGAAAGTCGGGATTTTTTCCTGTCAAAAAGTCGGGATTTTTCCCTGTCAAAAAGTCGGGATTTTTTTCTTACTTTCAAAAAGTCGGGATTTTTTCTAAATGTCACAAAATCGGGATTTTTTCTAAGTGTCAAAAAGTCAAGAGTTTTTGTAAGTGTCACAAAGTCTGGATTTTTTCTAAGTGTCAAAAAATCTGGATTTTTTTTCTCAGTGTCAAAAAGTCTGGATTTTTTCAAAGTGTCAAAACGTTAGTTTTTTTTTACAAAATGTCAAAAAGTTAGGTTTTTTTTCAAAGTGTTAAGAAGTCAGAATTTTTTCTAACTGTCAAAAAGTCTGGATTTTTTCTAAGTGTCAAAAAGTTTGGATTTTTCTGTCAAAAATTCTGGATTTCTTGTAAGTGTCACAAAGTCTGGATTTTTCTCAATGTCAAAAAGTCGGGATTTTTTCCGTCAAAAAATCAGGATTTTTACGTCTGAACAACAAACAGTCATTGCTCCACATGTCTACCTTTTAATTGCTTCTTAAAAGTCGGCAAAACGTAGGAACGGAACATATTTCACACACACAGGAACGTAAAGTGTCCAAATAAGACATCAAACCATTATGTAGACATGAATATGACATTATGTTATTATTGCCCTTATGTGGGCTCTGTACCGAGGATGTCGTTGTGGCTTGTGCAGCCCTTTGAGACACTTGTGATTTAGGGCTATATAAATAAACATTGATTGATTGATTGATTGATTTATAAAGAGCATCACAGATTTAGTTATCAAACCATTTTTTCTGTCAAAAAGTCTGGATTTTTTCTTAGTGTCAAAAAGTCGGGATTTTTTCTAAGTGTCACAAAATCGGAATTTTTTTTTTTAAGTGTCAAAAAGTCGGGATTTTTTCTAAGTGTCCAAAAGTCTGTATTTTCTTCTAAATGTCACAAAGTCGGGATTTTTTCTAAGTGTCAAAAAAAATCGGGATTTTTGAATGAATGACACATTTGTAATGTGTCATTCATTATAGAGATGTTTCCAGATCAAATAAACATTGCTAAAGTAATAAATAATTGCTGTTGCGACATCTAGTGGACACATTTAGAACAGCAGTTTCTTTCATTCAAAAGTTTCAGGTTCATTTTTATACTTAGCAAACTCATCCCGCGGGCCGAATAAAACCTTACGTTTGACACCACTGATCTAAGTGCTTGTTTGAACAATTTTCCTGGAAGAAAATAGGTTCATGTACTTCACATACAAATAAAAGTTCAGACCCCAAATGTTTTTATTTTTATTTTATACAAGTAAACACATGTGACTGAGAAGAATTTGATAAGTTTTCTAAAAACGAAATATTGATTTCTCTTTCTTGTTATTCTCTCACTGAGCATTGATGAGTACTATGCATGGTGCAATCGTAAGTGTGCAATACTTAACATTTATTGCAAATTTTTTGGTTGTGTTTTACTTTTGTAGATGTATGTAGAAAAGTCGCAGCTGGTTGCATCAGCTCCGTACTCTTTTAATGTTTATTTCCTTTGTCTTCATTAGAAATGTCCGATAATATCGGACTGCCGATATTATCGGCCGATAAATGCTTTAAAATGTAATATCGGAAATGATCGGTTTCAAAATTATCGGCATCGGTTTCAAAAAGTAAAATGTATGACTTTTTAAAACGCCGCTGTGTACACGGACGTAGGGAGAAGTACAGAGCGCCAATAAACCTTAAAGGCACTGCCTTTGCGTGCCGGCCCAGCCACATAATATCTACGGCTTTTCACACACACAAGTGAATGCAACCCATACTTGGTCTACAGCCATACAGGTCACAATGAGGGTGGCCGTATAAACAACTTTAACACTGTTACGAATATGCGCCACACTGTGAACCCACACCAAACAAAAATGACAAACACATTTCGGGAGAACATCCGCACCGTAACACAACAGAACAAATACCCAGAACCCCTTGCAGCACTAACTCTTCCGGGACGCTACAATATACACCCCCCGCTACCCCCTAAAAACCCGCCCACCTCAACCTCCTCATGCTCTCTCAGGGAGAGCATATCTCAAATTCCAAGCTGCTGTTTTAAGGCATGTTGAAAAAAATAATGCACTTTGTGACTTCAATAATAAATATGGCAGTGCCATGTTGGCACTTTTTTTCCATAACTTGAGTTGATTTATTTTGGAAAACCTTGTTACATTGTTTAATGCATCCAGCGGGGCATCACAACAAAATTAGGCATAATAATGTGCTAATTCCACGACTGTATATATTGGTATCGGTTGATATCGGAATCGGTAATTAAGAGTTGGACAATATCGGAAACATCGGATATCGGCAAAAAAGCCATTATCGGACATCTCTAGTGTTCATTAATGTTTCTCTCTTGTTATTATGTGTTTCACCTCATTTTTGAGGACTTTTTGTACCTGCAATGCAACCCCATACATCTAACTCCATCCCATCCATATGGAATGCAGTACTTTATTTTGTTTCACCTCATTTTTGCTGACTTTTTGTCCCTGCAATGCAACCCCATACATCTAACTCTATCCCATCCATATGGAACGCATTACTTTATTTTGAACTTTAAAGAGCTTCACCTGCTTTGAACCTCACCACACACCACTTCTCGCTTCACAGGGCTTCCCCACCAGCCGCCGTTGCATTCGTGCTTGATTTGATTTGCAGCGTAGCCTCCTTTTTAAATGTTAAGCGTCAATAATTCAATTGTGGCAGCCCCGATTGCGACCGTGATCAAAATGCGATTAATTGTGCAGCCCTAACAAAAACACACACACAGCCTCTTTAACCTTACCCCGATCCCGCTGTGTTCCGAAACACTGTGCACATTTTTAGCATGCAAACACAATTGCTTTTTAGTCAGTTTGTGTGTTGCACCAGCGGGTCCAAATACGAGCGATAAGGAGCAAACAAAACACCAACGCCATCAACAGAATTGAAGAGAACCGCCGTGATTCACACTGTTGACCCCCAGAGCTACATCCAGCTTTAAAATTGATGGCGAGTAACTTCCCAGACTTCCTATTTAGCGGGTTCCCCGATGCAATCTTCAAATGGAAACACAAACAGGTTGATGGCGTGCAGCCCTTGTTGAAGGACAATAAAGGAGTGAGGGACGATCAGACTGGCGTTTGATGCCGACGTTACAGTAGAGATGTTTGTTTGCACACAGGCAGAGACAGATGAAAGCCGGTGTGCCAGCTGTCTGACATCAATCTGTTACTTTACAGCCACGGGCATCAAACCGGGGGCCCGCGGGACACATTCGAGCCCGCAGGAATAAAAATAACTGAATTCAGGATAGCCTTTAGTAAAAAAGAAATAAAAATAACTAGAGATGTTTGATGATGGCTTTTTTGCCGATATCCGATATTGTCCAACTCTTAATTACCGATACCGATATATACAGTTGTGGAATTAACACATTATTATGCCTAATTTTGTTGTGATGCCTCGCTGGATGCATTAAACAATGTAACAAGGTTTTCCAAAAAAAATCAACTCAAGTTATGGGAAAAAAATGGGAACATGGCACTGCCATATTTATTATTGAAGTCACAAAGTGCATTATTTTTTTTTTAACATGCCTCAAAACAGCAGCTTGGAATTTGGGACATGCTCTCCCTGAGAGAGCATTAGGAGGTTGAGGTGGGCGGGGTTTTTGGGTAGGGAGTAGCGGGGGGTGTATATTGTAGCGTCCCGGAAGAGTTAGTGCTGCAAGGGCTTCTGGGTATTTGTTCTGTTGTGTTTATGTTGTGTTACGGTGCGGATGTTCTCCCGAAATGTGTTTGTCATTCTTGTTTGGTGTGGGTTCACAGTGTGGCGCATATTTGTAACAGTGTTAAAGTTGTTTATACGGCCACCCTCAGTGTGACCTGTATGGCTGTTGACCAAGTATGCGTGGCATTCACTTGTGTGTGTGAAAAGCCGTAGATATTATATGACTGGGCCGGCACGCAAAGGCAGTGCCTTTAAGGTTTATTGACGCTCTGTACTTCTCCCGACGTCCGTGTACACATCGGCGTTTTAAAAAGTCATAGATTTTACTTTTTGAAACCGATACCGATAATTTCCGATATTACATTTTAATGAATTTATCGGCCGATAATATCGGACTACCGACATCCCTAAAAATAACAGCTATCTCATTGCAGTGTTGGCGCTAGGAATTTTCAAAATGGGGTCCCAGGGACCCCGTCAAGTCATAAAAATGGGGTCCCACAATAAATTTTTGGGGTCCCACTTTTTTGTAACCGTTTTGAAAACAAATGATAAATGATTCTGTTATATCTCACATTCTATATTGTGTTTTGGAAAAAGGTTGTCATAAATGTTACCAAATGCTACTAAAAAATAATACAAAAAAAAACAAATGTTTATGCATATGTAAATGTGTTCAGTTATAAATATTCATTCACTTTCTTCTTTCCTTCATGGATCTAAACTTTACGGCTGCCGGTATTTTTTTTCTATATTTTCATTTAATAAGTAAGTGTATTTATTTCAGTATAAAAGTGTTGTTTTTTTCTAAATTGAAAATACTTCCTTGTGGTCTACATAACATGTAAACTTGTTCTTTGGTCAAAATTAATAAAGTATTTCTGATTCTGAAAATGTTGCATAGGACTTATACAGATCCCAAATACAGATCAGCAGGTACCAGAAGGTAAGAAAAGTTGCTTTTGCATAATATTGCGAAACAAAACGCCAGATAATATGTCTTACCTTATACACACACCATAATAATACTCCTATGTTTAATGCGCCGACAATCCATCAAGCGGTGCGGCTTCATAGCTTACCAAAGTCGTGTTGGTGTTGTTTCCTTGGGACACATTGCCATCACAGTGCAGCCTACACTTATCTCTTATGTTTGACTGCCATCTACCGGCATACTTACCAACCCTCCCGATTTTCCCGAGAGACTCCCGAATTTCAGTGCCTCTCCCGAAAATCTCCCGGGGCAACCATTCTCCCGAATTTCTCCCGATTTCCACCCGGACAGCAATATTGGGGGCGTGCCTTAAAGGCACTACCTTTAGCGTCCTCTCTCATCTGAAACCTTCACCCCTTAACAGCCGCATGCTGTCCAGGCGTCCGCTTTTCCTCCATATAAACAGCGTGCCGGCACAGTCCTATAATAATGTAGCATTGGACAGGTTTAGCAATGGTCTTTACTCGAAGATGTCAAGAAATGCTGACACGTTGTATGATCTTTTACCTTGTTTAATGATAACATTCATTTCAAGCACACAAGTGAATGCAATGCATACTTGATCAACAGCCATACAGGTCACAGTGAGGGTGGCCGTATCAACAACTTTAACACTGTTACTAACATGCGCCACACTGTGAACCCACACCAAACAAGAATGACAAACACATTTAGGGAGAACATCCGCACCGTAACAGAACATAAACACAACAGAACAAATACCCAGAACCCCTTGCAGCACTAACTCTTCCGGGACGCTACAATAACATCTACGGCTTTTGGAGCTGCACACACAACAAGAAGGAGACGAAGCAGAAGAACGAAGAAGAGACATGGCGACGACGAGTAAGAAGAAGAAGAAGTACGCTTGCAAGTTCCAAAATGATTGGAAAAAATAATTTCAGTTCATCAAGGACAGCTCGAAGGGGAAGGGGTATGCTGCCTCCAACTCAACCCCGCCCCCGCAACCACGCCCCCAACACCCTCCCGCCCCCCATCTCCCGAATTCGGAGGTCTCAAGGTTGGTAAGTATGTCTACTGGTCACACTTATCATTACACCATGTACCAAATAAAATAGCTTTGAGGTGGGTAAGCGCAACCAAACGTATTCAAATCAAATCAAATCAACTTTATTTATAAAGCACATTTAAAATTTACCACAGGGGTAGCCAAAGTGCTGTACAATGGGCAGGTTAAAAGATAATACGAGTACCGAGCAAACACAACACAACACAAACAGAACACGATAAAAAATAAATAAATAAAATGGAGTAAATAAAAACATAAAAACAGGTTCACAGCAGGTGTATTATGGGGCGCCATTGCAGGATAGATATCACTCAGTGTTAAAAGCCATGGAATAAAAGTATGTTTTTAAGAGAGATTTAAAAACAGGAAGAGAGGAGGCTTGTCTAATACTCAGAGGTAGGTCGTTCCATAGCTTGGGAGCAGCAACGGCGAAAGCTCTGTCACCTCTAAGCTTCAGCCTTGTGTCAGGGACCGTCAGTAGCAGCTGATCGGCTGATCTTAGGGATCGGGTGGGGCAGTAAGGCTGAAGGAGGTCGGAGAGATAGGTTGGCGCGAGGTTGTTTAGACATTTAAAAACAAATAAAAGGAGTGTAAAATTGATTCCTTACATTAGGCGCACCGGGTTATAAGGCGCACTGTCGAGTTTTGACCAAAAAAAATAAAATAAAAAGATTTTAAGTGCGCTTTATAGTCCGGAAAATACGATACTGTAATGGGGTCAGTATTAGAGGGACCCTTTAATTGCACTGGCTCTCTGTTCTTCTTAGAATTGATTTTAAAACCTTGCTGTTTGTTTTTAAAGCTTTACATGGACTAGCACCTCATTATATCTCATCCAAACTTACAATCATGCGCGCGCTCTGAGGTCTGAGACCCAGCTCCAGCTCGTGGTGCCCAAGACCAGACTTAAAACCAGGGGAGACATGGCCTTCTCTGTGGTCGGCCCTAAGCTCTGGAACACTCTGCCCCTCAATGTTCGAACTGCTCCCACAGTGGAGTGTTTTAAGTCTCGTCTTAAGACCCACTTTTATTCTCTGGCTTTTAACACTACGTGAGTTGTGTGGTCCTCTGTGGTCCTCTGTGTTTTTAAAATGTTTAATTCTATTTACTGTTTTAATTGGTTTTACCCTTTAAAATAGTTTTTAATCATATTTATTTTATATTGTTTTTAATTGTTTTTAATATTGTATATAAATAAAGTGGATTGGATTGATTGGATAATAGAACAATCAAGGACCAAAACTTGGCAAAAACATTTGAAAGAAATTCTCTCCTGGCATGACCAAAATATAAACCCCCGTAGGAGAGTTGTGTATGTTTGAAAACAGAACTCGAGGAGAAGCGTTCTGTAGAGTAGCAACCCTTTGATGCTGAATGCATGCTTTCTGATGACTTTTTCAACAACTAGTGTGTAAGGACATGGATGGAAAGTCACAGGGCATTTGTGCAGCCATGCATTAATTAATGCATGCATAAACAGTACGTGCATCGCTGCCGGCAAAACCTTCACAAACAGTATATATATTAATATATATATATATTTTTTTTTTTATTTTTTTTTTTAAATTATTAATTTTTTTTTTTTTGCTTGACTTGAAAACAGAAAAAAAAGGTTACAAGAACGATGAATAGAGAGAAAGAAAAAAGCAGATAAAGAAGCGCCTCTGGATTGTTATGACAGTGTGTGTGTGTGTGTGTGTGTGTGCGTGTGTGTGTGTGTGTGTGTGTGTGTGTGTGTGTGTGTGTGTGTGTGTGTGTGTGTGTGTGTGCGTGCGTGTGTGTGTGTGTATGTGTGTGTGTGTGTGTGTGTGTGTGTGTGTGTGTGTGTGTGTGTGTGTGTGTGTGTGTTTACGACCTGGGGCATTTGAGGACTGGTGTGAAAAGTCACCATAAAGGGTAATTGATGGCAAAGATAAGAAGATGGGAAATGACATGCTGACGCACAAAAACAATGAGATGCAAATGAAGAGACAAAAAAACAAAACATGACTCTAACATGAACAGAAGTGCACACTAAAAACAATGTGTGCATCTCTCTGTTGCTAAATCCACACGTGCATGTCTGTTTTTTTTTTAAATGCATATATTTTCCTAATATCTGCACTGTCTGCTGCCATGTGTCTTTTCACCAATCAGGAGCCTGGAAAAGTAATGACCCCATTTCCCAGTAGAGTGAGAGATCTTGATACTTATGCAGGCATATGCTAAACGTCTTCTAAGTATGTCAGCCGGGCTCACATGAGGCGCTGTCCTTGGTTTATGCTCCCCTGTTAAAGGGGAACATTATCACAATTTCAGAATGGTTAAAACCATTAAAAATCAGTTCCCGGTGGCTTATTATATTTTTCGAAGTTTTTTTCAAAATTTTACCCATCACGCATTATCCCTAAAAAAAAAGCTTCAAAGTGCCTGATTTTAACCACCCGTCCATTTTCCTGTGACGTCACATAGTGAAGCCAACACAAACAAACATGGCAGAAAGAACAGCAAGCTATAGCGACATTAGCTCGGATTCAGACTCAGATTTCAGCGGCTTAAGCGATTCAACAGATTCCGAATGTATCTAAACGGATGGTTGTAGTGTGGAGGCAGGTAGCGAAAACGAAATTGAAGAAGAAACTGAAGCTATTGAGCCATATCGGCCAAAAATTAATAAAATAAAATAAGATAAATAAATTAAAAACATTTTCTTGAATAAAAAAGAAAGTAAAACAATATAAAAAAAAGTTACTTAGAAACTAGTAATTAATGAAAATGAGTAAAATTAACTGAATTACCTTAATTAAAGGTTAGCACTATTAGTGGACCAGCAGCACGCACAATCATGTGTGCTTACGGACTGTATCCCTTGCAGACTGTATTGATATATATTGATATATAATGTAGGAACCAAAATATTAATAACAGAAAGAAACAACCCTTTTGTGTGAATGAGTGTGAATGAGTGGGGGAGGGAGGTTTTTTGGGTTGGTGCACTAATTGTAAGTGTATCTTGTGTTTTTTATGTTGATTTAATAAAAAAAAAAAAACGATACCGATAATAAAAGAAAACAATACCGATCATTTCCGATATTACATTTAAACACATTTATCGGACATCTCTAATTGCTCTATGTATACTTTTGACCCAGCAGATTTGGTCACATTTTCAGTAGACCCATAATAAATTCATAAAAGAACCAAACTTCATGAATATTTTTTGTGACCAACAAGTGCTCCAATCACTCTATCACAAAAAAATAAGAGTTGTACAAATGATTGGAAACTCAAGACAGCCATGACATTATGTTCTTTACAAGTGTATATATATATATATATATATATATATATATATATATATATATATATATATATATATATATATACCAACATATATATTGTTCAATTCGCTGCAATATACAGTGGGTTTTGGATGAATTTTTGCCTCATTCCTGTGAGAATCCTGCGGGGGATACTGTATCATCTCTTTCGGACTCACCAGGTCTTCACATTTAGGAAACGGAAATGGAATTCTATGATGTGCAATTGGCTGATGTTAATGTGGCTTTGGTGGTGAAAGACGCATTGGCAGTATTAACATGGAGAAGACTAAAGGCTAAAATGGTAGATATATATATATTTTTTGCCTTTTTAAACACTGTTCTTACGAGACCAGTTCTATGACTTACAACTGTTGCTCCCCTGACAAGTAATTAGCCTCATGCAGGGCTGCTGCTTTAACAGCCACACAGCCTGAATGCAGATGAAGTCATATGGACTCTATATTAATTTATGAATGCAAATGCCTGCATCGTGTCAGTTTACGTATGAATGACTTCACATTCAGCAACCAGAGTCGCCCGGGGGCAGGATTCGCTCCCCATGTGAAAAGAAGCAAGCGTCAAGGGCAACTTTTGCGGGGTTCACGGCCGACTCGTGTGCAGAAAATGTTCCTATCGAGAAGATGGACTCCCCGGGGGAGAAAGTGTAACTTGTGGGTGAAAGTGGCTTGACAAAGTTGAAGTGATAAATGTGCCTGATTAGAAGAAAAAAAGGTTGACATCCTGCAACAACAGAACATCAGTAAATATAAACCGGGCGGATTGATGGTCTCATTGGAATGCATTAAAGGCCAACCTCCGTGAAGGCACAGCTACAAGTAAACAAGATTGCCTGCACACAATATACACAACTTGCATCTTATTCATACTCACTGAAAAATGTGTGCATGAGATTCAAATGTGGTCCAAACAAAACGTCCATGCCGAGTCCAAATGATATCAAATGAAACATGGTTAATATAGACTAAACAAATGATACATAATTGTGATTAATTGTAATCCATGGTTGATCCACGGTAACCCTATGAAGAATTTGTTTAAAAAAAAAATCAATAGTTAGGCAGCTTTAGTTAAAACCAGTGTTGTTTACGTCGACAATGGCCAAATGATTTCATCGTGACGACGATAACGTGACAACGATAATGTGACGTCGACAACATGACAACGATAACGTGACAACGATAACTTGACAACAATAACGTGACAACGATAACGTGGTGACGATAATGTGACCACCGTTAACGTGACGACGATAACGTGACGACGATAACGTGACGACAATAACGTGACGTCGGCAACGTGACGTCGGCAACGTGACGTCGACAATGTGACGTCGACAATGTGACGTCGACAATGTGACGTCGACAACGTGGCGTCGACAACGTTGCGTCGACAACGTGGCGTCGACAACGTGGCGTCGACAACGTGGCGTCGACAACGTGGCGTCAACAGCACGCCGTCGACAACGTGCCGTCGACAACGTGACTAACTTGACGACGATAACATGACGTCGATAACGTGACTGCAATAACGTGACTGCAATAACGTGACTGCAATAACGTGACGTCGGTAACGTGACGTCGGTAACGTGACGTCGGTAACGTGACGTCGGTAACGTGACGTCGACAACGTGACGTCAACAATGTGTCGTCGACAACGTGGCATCGACAACGTGGCGTCGACAACGTGGCGTCGACAACGTGCCTAACTTGACGTCGATAACATGACGTCGACAACGTGCCTGCAATAACGTGACGTCGACAACGTGACGTCAACAATGTGTCGTCGACAACATGGCGTCGACAACGTTGCATCGACAACGCGGCGTCGACAACGTGACTAACTTGACGACGATAACATGACTGCAATAACGTGACTGCATTAACGTGACTGCAATAACGTGACTAACTTGACGACGATAACATGACTGCAATAACGTGACTGCATTAACGTGACTAACTTGACGACGATAACGTGACTGCAATAACGTGACTGCAATAACGTGACTAACTTGACGACGATAACGTGACTGCAATAACGTGACTAACTTGACGACGATAACGTGACTGCAATAACGTGACTAACTTGACGACGATAACGTGACTGCAATAATGTGACTGCAATAACGTGACTAACTTAACGACGATAACATGACTGCAATAACGTGACTACAATAACGTGACTGCATTAACGTGACGACGATAACGTGACTGCAATAACGTAACTGCAATAACGTGACTGCAATAACGTGGTGACGATAATGTGACCGCCGTTAACATGACGACGATAACGTGACGACGATAACGTGACGACGATAACGTGACGACGATAACGTGACGTCGAAAACGTGACGTCGACAACGTGACGTCGACAACGTGACGTCGACAACGTGACGTCGACAACGTGGCGTCGACAACGTGACTAACTTGACGACGATAACATGATTGCAATAACGTGACTGCAATAACGTGACTGCAATAACGTGACTGCAATAACGTGACGACGATAACGTAACAACGATAACTTGACCACCGTTAACGTGACGACGATAAAGTGGTGAGGATAACGTGACCACCGTTAACGTGACGACGATAACGTGACGACGATAATGTGACGTCGATAACGTGACGTCGACAACTTGATGACAACTTGACGACACTAACGTGACTGCAATAACGTGACTGCAATAACGTGACTGCAATAACGTAGCGACGTGACAACCATAATACGACAGCAATAATGTGACGGTGATAATGTGACGACAATAAAACGAGGTTGACTAAAACATGAAAAGACGTGTGAGTTTTCATTTACGAGACTGGACAAGCGAGTCTGAGCTCTCTGCATGCAGGTGGGGGGGGGGGGGGGGGGTAGCGGGGGGTGTATATTGTAGCGTCCCGGAAAAGTTAGTTCTGCAAGGGGTTCTGGGTATTTGTTC
>NC_084577.2:19127586-19137586 GCF_033978685.3 Nerophis lumbriciformis | reverse complement strand
TCACCACCGCGCCCACCGCACCGACACCCCGCCTCGTCCGCCTTCGCCGCGGCCGGCGTCACGCGCAGCAGGTAAGCAGCTTACCTGCCCACCACCCCCGTGGCCGGGGGCTCGTAACAGGGGTCACTCCGCGCGCTCCGCCCGCACAGCTTACCTGCCCGCCACCCCTGTTGCCGGGGGCGCGTAACAGGGGTCACTCCGCGCGCAGTGCGCTCACGAAAGGGGTGGGGCTCACCCTGGTTGATATAGACAGCAGCTGGACGGTGGCCATGGAAGTCGGAACCCGCTAAGGAGTGTGTAACAACCCACCTGCCGAATCAACTAGCCCTGAAAATGGATGGCGCTGGAGCGTCGGGCTCATACGCGGCCGTCGCCGGCAGCGAGACGCGCTTGGAGGTGCGCTCAGCGCGGCTCCCATATGATTGCGCACTGGTGTGCGTCTGGGTCGTGACAGCGTGGCACGCGAATGTCTGCACTGCATTGGATCAGTCTCCTTTCTTTAACAGGCAAACGCTTTATAACCTCACTAATGCCTTGCATCGTCTATATTAGATATATAACAACGGGCGGGTGCGGGCGGATGCGGTTCTGATCAAATGTTACATCGGGTGGATGGCGGATGGTTGACGACTTTCTGATGCGGTTGCGGATGAAATAATTGCCTGTCCGCGCATCTCTAATATATACATATATATATATATATATATATATATATACATATATATATATATATATACATATATATATATACATATATATATATATACATATATATATACATATATATATATACATACATACATATATATATATATATATGTATATGTATATATATATATATGTATGTATAAATATATATATATATATATATATATATATATATATATATACATCCTGAAAATATGCAAACAAAACTGTGTTTAGATAATTGATACTTCAAACTTGCATAAATAAACCTTGATATAACATAACTTGGCTTCTGAGCGCTTCAAAATGTAATGAATAAAATGTTAAAGTTGTTGATAAACAAGCAATTATTTTAATAATTAAATATGGTCATTATAAATGAATTATTATGATCATTTAAAATTAATTATTTCAGATATGTTTATTTTAATGTATAATTCTATGGCTTGATGTAATAAGGAGTCAGAAAAAATACAAATAAAAATACAATTAATTTTGATGTTTTTAGCAAAATATAGAAAAAAAAAATTTATTTTTCTTTTTTTAAATTAATAAAATATATTTATTTTTAGGTAAGATAAACATAATAATACAATTTATCTCTAGTCTGGATGATTTAGTTCTTGTCACCCTGTTGTCCTCTCGTCATAAAAAAAGGCTGTCCTCACTCAGGTGAGGCCACGCCCCCTCCAGCTCCGGCTGAAAATAGGGAGATTTTCGGGAGAATATTTGTCCCGGGAGGTTTTCGGGAGAGGCGCTGAATTTCGGGAGTCACCCGGAAAATTCGGGAGGGTTGGCAAGTATGACAACTACTACTGTATGTTGTTTATGGACTACTGACTGTACGGACGCGCTCCCATTAATGATTAATACTGCACACAAAGAAGAGGAGAATTAGTTACCGTATTGTACGGATTATAAGGCGCACTGCCGATGAGAGGGTCTAGTCAGGTCTATTTTCATATATAAGGCGCACCAGATTATAGGGCGCGTTAAAGGAGTCATATTATTTTTTATTTTTTTTAAATATAAAACACTTCCTTGTGGTCTACATAACATGTAATGATGGTGCTTTGGTCAAAATGTTATGTTTAGAGATGTCCGATAATATCGGCAGTCCGATAAATGCTTTAAAATGTAATATCGGAAATTATCAGTATCGGTTTCAAAAAGTAAAATGTATGACTTTTTAAAACGCCGCTGTGCGGAGTGGTACACGGACGTAGGGAGAAGTACAGAGCAGTTGCGTCTCCCAGTCATACTTGCCAACCCTCCCGATTTTCCCGGGAGACTCCCGAATTTCAGTGCCCCTCCCGAAAATCTCCCGGGGCAACCATTCTCCCGAATTTCTCCCGATTTCCACCCAGACAACAATATAGGGGGGGTGCCTTAAAGGCACTGCCTTTGAGTGCCGGTCCAATCACATAATATCTACGGCTTTTCACACACACAAGTGAATACAGGTCACACTGAGGGTGGCCGTATAAACAACTTTAACACTGTTACAAATATGCGCCACACTGTGAACCCACACCAAACAAGAATGACAAACACATTTCGGGAGATTATCCGCACCGTACCACAACAGAACAAATACCCAGAACCCCTTGCAGCACTAACTCTTCCGGGACGCTACAATATACACCCCCCCGCTACCTCCTACCCCACCACACCTCAACCCCGCCCACCTTAACCTCCTCATGCTTTCTCAGGGAGAGCATGTCCCAAATTCCAAGCTGCTGTTTTGAGGCATGTTAAAAAAAAAAGAATGCACTTTGTGACTTCAATAATAAATATGGCAGTGCCATGTTGGCATTTTTTTCCATAACTTGGAAAACCTTGTTACATTGTTTAATGCATCCAGCGGGGCATCACAACAAAATTAGGCATAATAGTGTGTTAATTCCACGACTGTATATATCGGTATCGGTTGATATCGGAATCTGTAATTAAGAGTTGGACAATAACGGAATATCGGATATCGGCAAAAAAGCCATTATCGAACATCTCTAATTATGTTTTACAGATCATCTTCAAGCTGCTTTCTGACAATCGCTTCCAGGTGCGCCGTTTTGTGGGCTTATTTACGTGGCTCACCTTCGGCAGCTCCTTCTCCCCGTCATCTTTGTTGTAGCGGTGTAACGTGCAAGGACGGGAGTGGAAGAAGTGTCAAAAGATGGAGCTAACTGTTTTAATGACATTCATAATTTACTTCAATCAATAACGGAGCAGCTTCTCTTCATCAGTGGCTCACTAGTGCAATAACAACGCCGGAAATGTGTCCTGTGAAAAACCTTCCCACCAGAACTCTCTAATAACTAAAGTTCCTTCGGTGAATAATGTAAACTCACTACACCGGTATGTTTTAGCACTTTCATGGCGAGTTTACTGACAGATATAAGTAAGAACTTTACACTACTTTATATTAGAAATGGAAACAGCGGAGGATGAATGTCCCATAACAAGAAGATAGAGAAAAAGAAGAAGCTTATCGACCACCGTGTCCACACGGACTACAAAGGCGGACGCGGGCAAATTTTCAGGATATATGCAGATCCCAAATACAGATCAGCAGGTTGCTTTTGGATAATATTGCGAAACAAAATGCCAGATAATATGTCTTACCTCATACACACACCATACTAATACTCCTATGTTGAAGCACAGTACAATCCATCAAGCGGTGCGGCTTCATAGCTTACCAAAGTCGGACTAAAACATTTTGATAGATTTTTGAGTGCCGTTTGTAATGTTCTATATTTTCAATGGAACATTTAAAATGTTTGTGTTGTTTACTTGAGTCATATTGCAGTCTACACATGTCTCTTATGTGTGACTGCCATCTACTGGTCACACTTATTATTTCACCATGTACCAAATAAAATAGCTTTCAGGTCGGTAACCACAACCAAAATTGATTCCGTACATTAGATGCACCGGGTTATAAGGCGCACTGTCGAGTTTTGAGAAAATGAAAGGATTTTAAGTGCGCCTTATAGTCCAAAAAATACGGTATGTGCGTGCGGCGGTAAAATCGTGCATCGCTACATTGTAGAAGGACACTTTTGTTCCTTTTACTTCACCTTGAAACGTCAACTTTCATTGCCTCCTCCAAGCGTGAGGCAGACTCCTGCGGTGCCAGCGTGTAAAAGAAAAGGCAGGTGAAAGTAAAAAGCTAAATTCTATACAGGCCTGTGCCGATAGTCAGTCCACCGGACGATACATGAAAATCAAGTGAGTACGTTTAAAGCTTCAAGAGGTAGTCACTTGAAATGGTGTTCACTTCACAGGTGTACTTGAAGCTCATCGAGAGAATGCCAAGTGTGTGCAAAGCAGTAATCAGAGCAAAGGGTGGCTATTGTGAAGAAACTGGAATATAAAACATGTTTTCAGTTATTTCACCTTTTTTTTCTTAAGTACATAACTCCACATGTGCTCATTCATAGTTTTGATGCCTTCAGTGACAATCTACAATGTAAAGAGTCATGAAAATAAAGAAAACACATTGAAATGAGAAGGTGTGTCCAAACTTTTAATACACAACTTCTTTTGTCTTTTAAGTTCTTCAAAAAATCTTTGATTTGGTACAGTAGACCAGTGTTTTTCAACCTTTTTTAAGCCAAGGCACATTTTTTGCGTTGAAAATATCCGGAGGCACACTACCAGCAGAAATCATTAAAAAACAGTAAACAGTAAAATATCGTTGTCGCAATTGTTGGATATGACTTCAAACCATAACAAAGCATGCATCACTATAGCTCTTGTCTCAAAGTAGGTGTACTGTCACCACCTGTCACATCCCGCCCTGACTTATTTTGTATTTTTTGCTGTTTTCCTGTGTGTAGCGTTTTAGTTCTTGTCTTGCGCTCCTATTTTGGTGGCTTTTTCTCTTTTTTTGGTATTTTCCTGTAGCAGTTTCATGTCTTCCTTTGAGCGACATTTCCCGCATCTACTTTGTTTTAGCAATCAAGAACATTTCAGTTGTTTTTAATCCTTCTTTGTGGGGACATTGTTGATTGTCATGTCATGTTCGGATGTACTTTGTGGATGCCGTCTTTGCTCCACAGTAAGTCTTTGCTGTCGTCCAGCATTCTGTTTTTGTTTACTTTGTAGCAAGTTCAGTTTTAGTTTCGTTCTGCATAGCCTTCTCTAAGCTTCAATGCCTTTTCTGAGGGGCACTCACCTTTTGTTTATTTTTGGTTTAAGCATTAGACACCTTTTTACCTGCACACTGCCTCCCGCTGTTTCCGACATCTACAAAGCAATTAGCTACCGACTGCTGTATTACACGGTTACTCTGCCGAGCTCTAGACAGCACAGACACTCAACAACAACACATCATTTGCAGACTATAATTACTGGTTTGCAAAAAATATATTTAAAGGGGAACATTATCACCAGACCTATGTAAGTGTCAATATATACCTTGATGTTGCAGAAAAAAGACCATATATTTTTTTAACCGATTTCCGAACTCTAAATGGGTGAATTTTGGCGAATTAAACGCCTTTCTATTATTCGCTCTCGGAGCGATGACGTCACAACGTGACGTCACATAGGGAAGCAATCCGCCATTTTCTCACTTTCGCCGGTGTGTTGTCGGAGGGTGTAACAACACGAACAGGGACGGATTCAAGTTGCACCAGTGGCCCAAAGATGCGAAAGTGGCAAGAAATTGGACGAAATTTGTTCAAAATACGAGGGTGTGGAAAAGCCGACGAAATGGTCAGTCGTTTGTTCCGCACACTTTACCGACGAAAGCTATGCTACGACAGAGATGGCAAGAATGTGTGGATATCCTGCGACACTCAAAGCAGATGCATTTCCAACGATAAAGTCAAAGAAATCTGCCGCCAGGCCCCCATTGAATCTGCCGGAGTGTGTGAGCTATTCAGGGACAAAGGACCTCGGTAGCACGGCAAGCAATGGCGGCAGTTTGTTCCCGCAGACGAGCGAGCTAAACTCCCTGGATGTCTTGGCTCACACCGTCCCTTATGCCACCGAAGATGATCAAGAGAAGAATATCTACCCTAGCTTCCCTGGCCTGCTGACATCAACTCCAAAACTGGACAGATCAGCTTTCAGGAAAAGAGAGCGGATGAGGGTATGTCTACAGAATATATTAATTGATGAAAACTTTATTCATTACTCGCGGTTTTACGTAAATTATTATACATAAACTGTGTTTACCAATAATTTAGCTTAAAAACATTTATTTTTTTCAATCATTCGAGTACATTCGGGTAGTCTTGTGTAATGCAGTATTTTGTGTCTATTTAGGTATGGTTAACCTGAGTGCTGAAATCATGGAAAAATATATGTCCTTAGCGCGCCTGAAATGGGCTGTCTGCACTCTCAAAGTGCATGTTGTTGCCAAATGTATTTCATATGCTGTAAACCTAGTTCATAGTTGTTAGTAATTATCTTATCAGACAGTGTTAAGCCGCTGAAATCCGAGTCTGAATCCGAGCTAATGTCGCTATACCTTGCTGTTTGTTTGTATTGGCGTCACTGTGTGACGTCACAGGAAAATGGACGGGTGTGTATATAACGATGGTTAAAATCAGGCACTTTGAAGCTTTTTTTTAGGGATATTGCGTGATGGGTAAAATTTTGAAAAAAACTTCGAAAAATAAAATAAGCCACTGGGAACTGATTTTTAATGGTTTTAACCCTTCTGAAATTGTGATAATGTTTCCCTTTAACCCAAATAGGTGAAACTGGCACACCAGACTGTATCTCACGACACAGTGGTTGAAAAACACTGCAGTAGACCAACACCAAACAAAAAAGGTAAAAAGGGTGCTAAACATAGACTCCTACATGGCCACTCATAGGGACCAGGACAACCCATTCTTCTCGCGGGGAAGTGGACATTCAGCCATTCAAAGACCACATGGGGGCGGCATGGCGTAGTGGGTAGAGCAACCGTGCCAGAAACCTGAGGGTTGCAGGTTCGCTCCCCGCCTCTTACCATCCAAAAATCGCTGCCGTTGTGTCCTTGGGCGGGACACTTCACCCTTTGCCCCTGGTGCCACTCACACCGGTGAATTGAATGATGAATGATAGTAGGGATGAGAATCAGCACCTCCAAGTCCGAGTCCATGGTTCTCGCCCGGAAAAGGGTGGAGTGCCATCTCCGGGTTGGGGAGGAGACCCTGCCCCAAGTGGAGGAGTTCAAGTACCTCGGAGTCTTGTTCACGAGTGAGGGAAGAGTGGATTGTGAGATCGACAGGCGGATCGGTGCGGCATCTTCAGTAATGCGGACGCTGTATCGATCCGTTGTGGTGAAGAAGGAGCTGAGCCGGAAGGCAAAGCTCTCAATTTACCGGTCGATCTACGTTCCCATCCTCACCTATGGTCATGAGCTTTGGGTTATGACCGAAAGGACAAGATCACGGGTACAAGCGGCCAAAATGAGTTTCCTCCGCCGGGTGGCAGGGCTCTCCCTTAGAGATAGGGTGAGAAGCTCTGTCATCCGGGGGGAGCTCAAAGTAAAGCCGCTACTCCTCCACATCGAGAGGAGCCAGATGAGTTGGTTCGGGCATCTGGTCAGGATGCCACCCGATCGCCTCCCTCGGGAGGTGTTTAGGGCACGTCCGACCGGTAGGAGGCCACGGGGAAGACCCAGGACACGTTGGGAAGACTATCTTTTCCGGCTGGCCTGGGAACGCCTCGGGATCCCCCGGGAGGAGCTGGACGAAGTGGCTGGGGAGAGGGAAGTCTGGGCTTCCCTGCTTAGGCTGCTGCCCCCGCGACCCGACCTCGGATAAGAGGAAGAAGATGGATGGATGGATGGATAGGTGGTGGTCGGAGGGGCCGTTGGCGCAAATTGCAGCCACGCTTCCGTCAGTCTACCCCAGGGCAGCTGTGGCTATGAAAGTAGCTTACCACCACCAGGTGTGAACGAGTGATGGGTTCTACATGTAAAGCGACTTTGGGTACTTAGAAAAGCGCTATATAAATCCCAGTTATTATTATTATTATTATTACAATAGCAGAGGGGCGCTATCTTGCATTAACATCTAAATATTCAACATTCTCCCAAGCAGCAACTGGTCATTTAAGATTGTTTTTAAAGAAAAAAAACACAGAAGAAAATTATGATAAAATATACGTATTTTAAAATAGGTTATTTTCAACCATCCCGCCTATTGCACGCCTGTAGGCCTGCAAATGTCCCAAATGCCACAATAACAGCCGGTTAGAGGCTTTATCTCTGCGTGAGTCCATCAATGGAGACAATCGATAAGCCCTGCAGTCAGGGTAAATGTGAGGGAGACTCACAAGCACAGTGTGCAGTCAGCTGGAGAATATGGAGAACAACAATACTGAAAAGAGAGACGAGAACAACTCTAATAACATCATATTAAACTTCCCATCCCGTTATATTAGGAGAGAGCCTCGTCCCTCTAAAGGCCCCGGGAAGTGATTGAAGTCAAGTGATTTTAATAACATTTTCATTTTATTCCTCCATCGCTACACAACACAACAAACTCATCTTAGTTGTATTATTTACTCCACAGCATATAATGTCTCTATATATCAGTGATTCTCAAACTGTGGTACGCGGGCACCATCTAGCACTTGTTTAAAGTACAGTGTTTTATTTTCCGATATTCAAACACAGTGTTACTGTTCAAACTGTGGATAATGTTTCAGTGGCCAAAAATATTAGATGCACTTGTTGAATAAAATGTCTGCCTTATTTTTATTGAATACTTGGGTCTACTACGCCAGTGTTTTTCAACCTTTTTTGAGCCAAGGCACATTTCTTGCGTTGAAAAAATGCGGAGGAACACCACCAGCAGAAATCATTAAAAAACGAAACTCAGTTGACAGTAAAAAGTTGTTGTCGCAATTGTTGGATATGACTTTAAACCATAACCAAGCATGCATCACTATAGCTCTTGTCTCAAAGTAGGTGTAATGTCACGACCTGTCACATCACGCCGTGACTTATTTTTAGTTTTTTGCTGTTTTCCTGTGTGTAGTGTTTTAGTTCTTGTCTTGGGCTCCTATTTTGGTGGCTTTTTGTCTTTTTTTGGTATTTTCCTGTAGCAGTTTCATGTCTTCCTTTGAGCGATATTTCCCGCATCTACTTTGTTTTAGCAATCAATAATACTTCAGTTGTTTTTATCCTTCTTTGTGGGGACATCTTTGATTGTCATGTCATGTCCGGATGTACATTGTGGACGCCGTCTTTGCTCCACAGTAAGTCTTTGCTGTCGTCCAGCATTCTGTTTTTGTTTACTTTGTAGCCAGTTCAGTTTTAGTTTCGCTCTGCATAGCCTTCCCTAAGCTTCAATGCCTTTTCTTAGGGGCACTCACCATTTCTTTATTTTTGGTTTAAGCATTAGACACCTTTTTACCTGCACACTGCCTCCCGCTGTTTCCGACATCTACAAAGCAATTAGCTACCGGCTGCCACCTAGTGATATGGAAGAGTATAACATGGTTACTTTGCCGAGCTCTAGACAGCACCGACACTCGACAACAACACGTCATTTGCAGACTATAATTACTGATAGTATCGACTAGATACGTTCTTGTACTTGGTATCATTACAGTGGATGCCAGGTATAGTACCGAATATGATTTATTAGTATCGCGGTACTATACTAATACACACTAGTGTGTGGTTACAGTTGGCTATGCTTCCTGTGTGCATCAGTACACAACTCACCCACAGTAAGCTTGTACAAACAAAAGTAAAACCATAAAAACATAAGCTGCCTCTTTCATTTTAATCCCTTTGGTGTCAGGTTTTAGTGCCTCTTTGCTCGGTATTAAATATTGCTCTCCAGATAGGGTCTGTCATTGGTATCCATTGTTTCTTGTCAGCCGCTGCTTCAGCAAATATTCACTGTAACGACATTGCGACAAAACGACACAAACCAAAGTGATTTGCTAACTGACCCGCTCACCTTTGCAGACTACAAAATGGTACAATTGTGCGCCTGCTCCAAAAACAACACCTCCTTCAGTCTAGCTGAATTGACAGAATTACTGTAACTCAGAAATACAGTAGGGGTGGCATTCATATGGCCACATTCCTGGGGGGAGACGAATAAGGGGGGGTGATCATTTTGCAATGTTGTCTGCTGAAAATTATGGAAAGTGCCACTCTACATAGACACGAGTACATCGAACGATTCGATTCAGAAGCAATTGTCGATTCATGACAATTCTCAAAATCAATTACTTTTTAATAACATTGGGTGCCCGTTCTATGATTAACCACACTCCTCAATAAAACAGCTCTAATAAATGGCTATATTACTTAAAATATTTTGTTATAAAAAAAAATTCT
>NC_084577.2:19090086-19122586 GCF_033978685.3 Nerophis lumbriciformis | reverse complement strand
TGACTTTTTGACGCTCTGTAGAAAGGCATAATCTTGGTCAACATGCTTCGCCCATGTCTGGTTCAAACACTGATGACATCTATTAAACAAGACAAGAAGCAAGGAATTAAACAGAGACATAATTAAATTTGGCTCAATTTGAGGAGAATAGTCTGGGCTGTACTCTTGTACAGTCTCCAGCACGATCTGGCGAAAGATTGTACGCCATCTCTTTTTATTTGGACTTTCCCTGTTTACATAACAACAGCCGTTTCTGAAGGAATGGGGGGGGGTATGTAAACAGCCATTGTTTTCGGTCACATTAGCACAAAAGAAAAAGATGCCTCGTGCTTGGACTGGTCCTGGATCGAGCTTGGGCAGGTCTTGGATCAAAATAGATAACCCCTCCCGTCTCCTCCCATCGTACACAGAGGAATTTTCCAAGCCTTCGGCTTGGTGCAACAAAGACAGCCTCTGTCTGCTCGTCGGAAGTTTCCGAAAACGGAAACTTTTGTGATAACTTACACATAATTATTCTAACAGCCCACGTCCTATAATTAAAATCTAGACACTTTGAAATTATGTCTGTATGTCTATAATCTGTCTGGGTCAGGGGTCTGCAACCTGCGGCTCTAGAGCCACTTGCGGCTCTTTAGCGCCGCCCTAGTGGCTCCCTGGAGCTTTTTAAAAAATGTATGAAAATAAAAAAAGATGGGGGAAAAATATATTTTTGTTTTAATATGGTTTCTGTTGGAGGACAAACATGACACAATCCTCCCTAATTGTTAGAAACCCCACTGTTTATATTAAACATGGTTATCTGATGAGAGTATTTGGTGAGCGCCGTTTTGTCCTACTAATTTTGGCAGTCCTTGAACTCGCCGTAGTTTGTTTACATGTATAACTTTCTTCAACGATGCTACAGAAAGACATATTTTATGCCACTCCTTTGTCTCATTTTGTCCACCAAACTTTTGATGCTGTGCGCGAATGCACAAAGATGAACTTTGTTGATGTTATTGACTTGTTTGGAGTGCTAATCAGGCATATTTGGCAAGCTAATCGATGCTAACATGCTATTTAGGCTAGCTGCATGTGCATATTGCATCATTATGCCTCATTTAGGGATGTCCGATAATGGCTTTTTGCCGATATCCGATATTCCGATATTGTCCAACTCTTAATTACCGATACCGATATCAACCAATACCGATATATACAGTCGTGGAATTAACACATTATTATGCCTAATTTGGACAACCAGGTATGGTGAAGATAAGGTCCTTTTAAAAAATAAAATAAAAATAAAATAAGATAACCCCGGGACCCCAAAAGGGACAAGCGGTAGAAAATTGATGGATGGAAAATAAGATAAATAAATTAAAAACATTTTCTTGAATAAAAAAGAAAGTAAAGCAATATAAAAACAGTTACATAGGAACTAGTAATTAATGAAAATGAGTAAAATTAACTGTTAAAGGTTAGTACTATTAGTGGACCAGCAGCACGCACAATCATGTGTGCTTACGGACTGTATCCCTTGCAGACTGTATTGATATATATTGATATATATAATGTTCATTATATGCATATATTCTTCATTATATCACTTATAGAAGGCTTTAATTTTTTTTGCGGCTCCAGACAGATTTGTTTTTTGTATTTTTGGTCCAACATGGCTCTTCCAACATTTTGGGTTGCTGACCCCTGGTCTGGGTAAATGTTGAAAGTGATCAGATGAAACTGGTTACAGAAGAAAACCTGGAAATGGCTAAAATCTGCAGAAAAAAAGACCTTTTTTGACGTTAAAAATGTACATACAAAATGCAAAGTTGTGTGACAATCTCTACTGCCTCGTATTTATAAATGGCGGTACGAGGCTAATTTCCTCACTCGTGGTGCTGTTGCATGGTAAAAATGGCTTGCACATTTTCACTTTGGCCTTTGAAGGCAGAACATTTGGGCACCCCGGCACTGAAGTCAATACGTAAAGTGACAGGTAGACTAAGAGTCCCATCAGGAAGAACTAAATAGCATTTAGCTAAATCTAACGGCGTAATTGCCATTCAATCTGCGGTTTAAATTGACTTGAAAAGCTTGTTGGCGCCTTCAAAGGAAATCTCCTTCTTTTAGTCTTCAAATACAAGCTAAGCGTTCGCAGTATTGCTGTTAAGTGACTGAAACTAGCTTCTAAAAAGATCCCCAATTATATTATATTTTCTTTGATGGGCGGCACACTTTGAAAACATCTTTCTTAGTGGAAACTTCTGTCATGGAGGCGCCTTTGTAGCATATTGATAAGAAAATGTCTTATTACGATAAGCACGAAGTAGCGACCGAAGTTAAAACATGCATTGGTGACGGCAGTTTCTTTGTGTTGCGACACATCCATCCATCTTCTTCCGCTTATCTGAGGTCGGGTCGCGGGGGCAGCAGCCTAAGCAGGGAAGCCCAGACTTCCCTCTCCCCAGCCACTTCGTCCAGCTCCTCCCAGGGGATCCCGAGGCATTCCCAGGCCAGCCGGAAAAGATAGTCTTCCGAACGTGTCCTGGGTCTTCCCCGTGGCGTCCTACCGGTCGGACGTGCCCTAAACACCTCCCTAGGGAGGCGTTCGGGTGGCATCCTGACCAGATGCCCGAACCACCTCATCTGGCTCCTCTCGATGTGGAGGAGCAGCGGCTTTACTTCGAGCTCCCCCGGGATGGCAGAGCTTCTCACAATATCTCTAAGGGAGAGCCCCGCCACCCGGCGGAGGAAACTCATTTCGGCCGCTTGTACCCATGATCTTGTCCTTTCGGTCATGACCCAAAGCTCATGACCATAGGTGAGGATGGGAACGTAGATCGACCGGTAAATTGAGAGCTTTGCCTTCCGGCTAAGCTCCTTCTTCACCACAACGGATCGATACAGCGTCCGCATTACTGAAGACGCCGCGCCGTCGATCTCACAATCCCCTCACCCCCCCACCCCACCCTGTAGGGGAGACCGAAAGCAATGGATGTCGAGTGGGTCTGACATAATATTGTGAAAGTCCAGTCCATAGTGGATCTAACATAATCTATTATCAAAAATCTAATTTAAAACATTTGTATGCACATACAACACTTAAAACCTTTAGCATATCTGTTTGTGAAATTAAATTATGGAATGGATTAACCAAACAAATCAAACAAAGCACCAATATGATTCAGTTTAAGAGACTGTTCAAACTACAATTGTTCACAAAGTACACAGAACAAGAATTATGATGAACATTTTATTTATTTTTTAGATAAAGATTATTTATGTATTTAATATTTGTTTTACTTACTATGGTATTTTAATTATTTATTTATTCACTGTTCTGTTACAGAGAAGACTGAAATGGGATAAAGTTGCTATGGAATGAAAAGGGGTAGGATTAAAGGGGAACATTATCACCAGACCTATGTAAGCGCCAATATATACCTTGATGTTGCAGAAAAAAGACCATATATTTTTTTAACCGATTTCCGAACTCTAAATGGGTGAATTTTGGCGAATTAAACGCCTTTCTAATATTCGCTCTCGGAGTGATGACGTCACAACGTGGCGTCACATCGGGAAGCAATCCGCCGTTTTCTCAAACACCGAGTCAAATCAGCTCTGTTATTTTCCGTTTTTTCGACTGTTTTCCGTACCTTGGAGACATCATGCCTCGTCGGTGTGTTGTCGGAGGGTGTAACAACACGAACAGGGACGGATTCAAGTTGCACCAGTGGCCCAAAGATGCGAAAGTGGCAAGAAATTGGACGTTTGTTCCGCACACTTTACCGACGAAAGCTATGCTACGACAGAGATGGCAAGAATGTGTGGATATCCTGCGACACTCAAAGCAGATGCATTTCCAACGATAAAGTCAAAGAAATCTGCCGCCAGACCCCCATTGAATCTGCCGGAGTGTTTGAGCAATTCAGGGACAAAGGACCTCGGTAGCACGGCAAGCAATGGCAGCAGTTTGTTCCCGCAGACGAGCGAGCTAAACTCCCTATCGACCCTAGCTTCCCTGGCCTGCTGACATCAACTCCAAAACTGGACAGATCAGCTTTCAGGAAAAGAGCGCGGATGAGGGTATGTCTACAGAATATATTAATTGATGAAAATTGGGCTGTCTGCACTCTCAAAGTGCATGTTGTTGCCAAATGTATTTCATATGCTGTAAACCTAGTTCATAGTTGTTAGTTTCCTTTAATGCCAAACAAACACATACCAATCGTTGGTTAGAAGGCGATCGCCGAATTCGTCCTCGCTTTCTCCCGTGTCGCTGGCTGTCGTGTCGTTTTCGTCGGTTTCGCTTGCATACGGTTCAACCCGATATGGCTCAATAGCTTCAGTTTCTTCTTCAATTTCGTTTTCGCTACCTGCCTCCACACTACAACCATCCGTTTCAATACATGCGTAATCTGTTGAATCGCTTAAGCCGCTGAAATCCGAGTCTGAATCCGAGCTAATGTCGCTATATCTTGCTGTTCTTTCCGCCATGTTTGTTTGTGTTGGCTTCACTATGTGACGTCACAGGAAAATGGACGGGTGTATATAACGATGGTTAAAATCAGGCACTATGAAGCTTTTTTTAGGGATATTGCGTGATGGGTAAAATTTTGAAAAAAACTTTGAAAAATATAATAAGCCACTGGGAACTGATTTTTAATGGTTTTAACCATTCTGAAATTGTGATAATGTTCCCCTTTAAATAAACTATGCTTCTTCCTACTCCTTTTCGGACGTGCTGTAATGCAACAACTGGAAGTACGTGACGCATTACATTGTATCGTATGCATGTTCGAAATGAACTGAAACGGAACTGAACTGAACTGAATTAAAAAGGAATTACTTAACAAGTACAGATGTGGTTTGGGTACAAGAAGTTCGCCCTGCAACCAAGTGCAACATTTCACACAGTATGTGAGAAAACTGTCACCACTTGTTTCGTCATTGAAAGCAAAAACCCCCATGGAGGCAAAGCAAATAAGACACCAGCAAGACGCACTAGCTTGTTGTACGCCGTTGAGTAGATGCGCAAAGTGTGCGCGGAATTAAGCGAGAGCAGATGACAGCGCCGCCCAATTTGCATAATCAACCATGACACATGTGCATGTTGTTTTCAGGGACGCTCACCCACATGTGAGCAGAAAGCATGAAAAGCAAAACAAGTGTGCTCAGGAATACAAACAAAAATATTTGCTTTCATGGTAGTGAAGTGAAGTGAATTACATTTATATAGTGCTTTTTCTCAAGTGACTCAAAGCGCTTTGCATTGTGAAACCCAATATTTAAGTTACATTTAAACCAGTGTGGGTGGCACTGGGAGCAGATGGGTAAAGTGTCTTGCCCAAGGACACAACGGCAGTGACTAGGATGGCGGAAGCGGGGATCGAACCTGCAACCCTCAAGTTGCTGGCACGGCCGCTCTACCAACCGAGCTATACCGCCCCATGGTAGAGTCACCGAGAGTGTCCAACGAGACCGGGAAAAGTGGTAGAAAACTTGGACAAGACTAGCATTTGTGCAATATATTCCTAAAAACACTAGATTTCTGTTATATAGAACAGGGGTTCTTAACCATTTTGATCTCGGGGCCCAACGTTTCCACTATAGAGGGGCCACTCAAGTATCAAGAGTTAATTAATAATCTTACTCTTGATTTTAATGGTATTCAATAGAGATGTCCGATAATATCAACCTGCCGATGTTATCGGCCGATAAATGCTGTTAAATGTAATATCGGAAATTATCGGTATCGGTTTCAAAATTATCGGTATCGGTTTCAAAAAGTAAAATTTAGGACTTTTTAAAAACGCCGCTGTGTACACGGACGTAGGGAGAAGAACAGAGCGGCACTGCCTTTGCGTGCCGGCCCAGTCACATAATATATACGGCTTTTCACACACACAAGTGAATGCAAGCATACTTGGTCAACAGCCATACAGGTCACACTGAGCGTGGCCGTTTAAACAACTTTAACACTGTTACAAATATGCGTCACACTGTGAACCCACACCAAACAAGAATGAAAACACATTTCGGCAGAACATCTGACCATAACACAACATAAACACAACAGAACAAATACCCAGAACCCCTTGCAGCACTAACTCTTCCGGGACGCTACAATATACACCCCCCCTCGCTACCCCCTACCCCCCTCCCACCTCAACTCCACTCCCCCAAACCCCGTCGACCTCAACCTCCTCATGCTCTCTCAGGGAGAGCATGTCCCAAATTCCAAGCTGCTGTTTTGAGGCGTGTTAACAAAATTGTCACAACAAAATTAGGCATAATAATGTATTCATTCCACAACTGTATATATCGGTATCGGTTGATATCGGAATCGGTAATTAAGAGTTGGACAATATCGGAATATCGGCTAAAGGCAAAAAAGCCATTATCGGACATCTCTAGTATTCAATAATTACATCTAACCTACTTACAGTTTACAACCTCGTCAAATGATATGAAACCATGTGTTAATCACAAAGATTAATATTTATTTAACACACAAACCTTAGGTTTAGGTCAGGCTGATTGGAAAAATAAATACCAACCAAATATATTACATAAGAAGGGACTCAGAAATAACTAATACACAATAAATTGACATAAAATGTAGGTAGTGCTAAAATAAATACTAAATATATTGATACAATGTTTTATATTTTTCTTAAATAAACTGTCAATGGAATTTATGTGCAAATGAAAATACAGCTTTACCACTTTAGTCGTAATTTTTGCGCTTAAGAAACGTCTCAATGGCGAGCTACAGACTTCTTCTGTTTGTTTGATATTGTCATTACTGCTACAGGTGGTGGAAAAGTGTATTACAATTGAGTACCACTGCTGCCCATACAGACAACAGCTGAGAAACAAATATTTTTTGGCAGCTCTCTAAAGGGCTCTTGCGGCCTTGTGGTTAAGAAACACCAGCTATGTGCACACAGACCCATTATATCGGATTAAAAGCCTAACGGGAATAAAAATGCTTCATATAAACACGCATATTCTGACCCAATCACACACGTTTAAATCAAAATTTAATTCCGATCGAGACAGGGGATTTATGCTGAAAGTCATTCGGATTGTAGCGTATGAAAACACATCTTCTGAAATTCGGGTTAGAATTATTCTTACTGCGCATGTCTTTGATGTCAGTTATACTTTGGTGGTGAAACGGGGACTAAATGTAATAGTCTCGGAATGAAGCGATTGTCTTGCTGCTGTCTCCGCCATTCAACATGTACAGACGTAGCGTTATATACTGTTGAGTTTGTTGTTTTAAAACGAGACTAGCAAAAACAAACGTATGGTATGGAGTGTCGATGTAACAATAAAAGAAGGGATCAGTTATTGTCAAGTTATCGTCACAACATTAAAAGCACAGAACAGCTCCATTTCAAAAAGAGAGGTAAAACAAAAGTAGTGAACAAGGAAAAATAATATTTTAAAATACCGTGATAACATCAGACAAGCAAAAATGCACTAAGCCATGTTTACAGCGGAAGTCTACTGCTTCTTCAGCACCTGCAGTGAGCAGACTTGTCCAAAAGATGGCGCCATAGCACAAATGATAACACACCTTTCTGTTTATGTTAGTCTCTGCACATGTCAAAGTATTCCTATTCAAGATGTGGTGCATAAAAATGCACATCATAATCAGATACATTTTTCAGGCTCCATGTACACAGTAACATTCTAATACGAATGATGATCAGATTAAATGAATGTCCATGTACACGTGGCTACTGATATAGATGATCTTTGACCTGCTTTTTTGCAGTAAGTCCTTAAAATCAGCAAATTCTCTGTAACATACAAATTCAAAATAACAGTGAAGACAGAAGTCTGGCCCTCTGGTCCTTAGCTCTCTGGAAATGTGGCCCTTAAAACAAGTTAGTTGAATAGCCCTGCTCTAGAAGGGTCAAAATATTCGCAATACAATCCTCCTTTGGTACATCATATTTTAAAGTTTGCGGCTTTTTTGAGCATATTATTGGTATTTTTGGCCTAAAAATGTCTGAATGAACTAAAAAATATCAATACTACAGTTGTCTTGGTAGATGTTGTCTTGTCTACAAGGTAGATGGGACTAAAACCAATCAGTATCGAGGTCACTGATTGGCTCATAATAAAAACAGTGTAAATGTGACTAAAGGGTGTTATTAATGTCTAGAGGGCTCTTTTAATTAGAACGGTCATAGACAGGTTTTCTAAGCTCTAGCTATGAAATTATTAAGTTTATAATGATTCCGAATTAATTCAACTAACAAGGGATTACTGTACTACACTGCAGGTCCTTCCCAAGTTCTGGTACCCTCACAACAATGCATACATGTCAGCTTTGTGAGATTTGGGTGAGTGCCACAAGTGGGCTTGACGTTCAAATGAAAGATGAATAGAAAGGAGCAAAAAGTACTCCAGTTCCATCTGCTTTCAGAATTAGATTTTTGAGATAAAACCCCACACTTATTTCTGTGAAATTGAGTTTTTCTTCAGATGCACTTCAGATCTTCAAAAGCGCTCGTTTGAATTCTATCACCACCCGGGGACCCAAAGTGAACAAATTCAGACCCTTGAACGAAGTTCCTCGACGCAAAACATCTGTCTGCCGCTAACCGGCTTGGCTTGTTTGCTACCAAAGCTCTGTGGGAGTTGTAGCTGTCTCTCTTATAGGAAAGCCAGATTTTTCAGACACCTCTGACAGTTTCGGATCACTCAATAGTTGCCAAAAGGGTTTCTATTTGCTCCGCTGAAAGTACTTTATCGATTTCTTGTATCACAAGTGGTGCTTGGTTTCACAACACTACTGCAACACAACGATACAATGACACGTTGACTGAAAGGACAACGTTGGTGAAGGCTTGTTTTGAATGTGCCATTATACCATTGACAAAAAATGGTTTGCGACCTTGTCACGTTCCGCATGACAGGACTTAAGTTGTGTTTTCCGATGTTTTCATAAGGGATGCACCGTATTAAAAATACCGGACTGTTTGGTCTGCCCTGCACGGGACAATGCGCCTTATGGGCTGCGGTTCTTGTGTGTATGTGTGTGTGGTCCTCACAACATAATGTTCAATGACTGTTGTGCCCCTCACATCATCAATGGAGCCAAGAAGAAAAAACATAACGAACTAGAAGAAGTAATTCCTAAAGGAATTGTATGTAAATGCTGAAGTTGAAGTGAAATGCTGACAGAATGTAGTATGAATGTAAGAATAGTTTGAATGTTGAAAAGCTGACGCTGAACTGAAATGCTAATGAAACGTAGGATGAATGTAGAAATTGTTTGAATGTTGAAATCGTTTAAACGCTGAAATGGTTTGAATGTCGGAATGGTTTCAATGTTGAAGAGTTTGAAGTTCCAGGAAAACCGGAATTTGGTTTGGAACTTGGGAAAGTGTTATTTTGAATGTTCAGGATGAGTGGAATGCGTTGATGTTGGAATGGTTTTAATAGGTTGAAAAATGTGGGAATTGTGCAAATTGGAAAAATGGCCCATTCATTTCAATGGTAACTTCCTGGAAATTTGGGAATTTTGGGGAAAAGCAGGATTTTTTTTTTTAAATGATTAGGAGCATGAATGAGCTGGATTGGTTGGTGTTAGAATTGTTTAAATCGGGCAAGAAATGTTGAAATAGTAAATGGTATTAGGGAATTTTGGGAAAATCGGGAATTAAAAAAAAAAAAAAGAGTAGTTTGAATTTCCAGAATGGTGGAATGTGTTAAAGGGGGAATGGTTTGAATGGGTTGAAGGATGTGGGAATTGTGGAAGTTGGAAAAATGGCCAATTCATTTTAATGGAGAAAATGCAAAATAAAAAAAGGAATTATGGGAAATCCGGGAATCTTTTTTAGAATTGTTAAAGTAGAGCACACAATTCCTGAATAGGCTGAATATATTGAAGTTGGAGCGGTTTCAATCAGATGAAAAATGTGGAAGTTGTGGAACTGTGAAGAATGTTGCATTGAATTCAATGGGAATTTCAGAAGAAATTGGTAATTTCGGGAAAAGCTGGAATTTTTTTGAAAATGGTAAAAAACTTTTTTTTTTAATGATTAGGAGCATGAATGAGCTGGAATGGTTGGTGTTAGAATTGTTTAAATCGGGCAAGAAATGTTGAAATAGTAAATGGTATTAGGGAATTTTGGGAAAATCGGGAATTAAAAAAAAAAAAAAAAAAAGAGGAGTTTGAATTTCCAGAATGGTGCAATGTGTTAAAGGGGGAATGGTTTGAATGGGTTGAAGGACGTGGGAATTGTGGAAGTTTGAAAAATGGCCAATTCATTTTGAATGGAGAAAATGCAAAATACAAAAAGGAATTATGGGAAATCCGGGAATTCTTTTTAGAATTTTTAAAGTAGAGCACACAATTCCTGAATAGGCTGAATATATTGAAGTTGGAACGGTTTCAATCAGATGAAAAATGTGGTAGTTGTGGAACTGTGAAGAATGTTGCATTGAATTCAATGGGAATTTTAGAAAAAATTGGGAATTTCGGGAAAAGCTGGAATTTTTTTGAAAATGGTAAAAAAAAAAAAAAAAATTTTAAATGATTAGGAGCATGAATGCGCTGGATTGGTTGGTGTTAGAATTGTTTAAATCGGGCAAGAAATGTTGAAATAGTAAATGGTATTAGGGAATTTTGGGAAAATCGGGAATTTAAAAAAAAAAAAAAAAAGAGTAGTTTGAATTTCCAGAATGGTGGAATGGGTTAAAGGGGTAATGGGTTGAATGGGTTGAAGGACGTGGGAATTGTGGAAGTTTGAAAAATGGCCAATTCATTTTGAATGGAGAAAAAGCAAAATAAAAAAAGGAATTATGGGAAATCTGGGAATTTTTTTTAGAATTGTTAAAGTAGAGCACACAATTCCTGAACAGGCTGAATATTTTGAAGTTGGAACGGTTTGAATCAGATGAAAAATGTGGAAGTTGTGGAACTGTGAAGAATGTTGCATTGAATTCAATGGGAATTTCAGAAAAAATTGGGAATTTCGGGAAAAGCTGGAATTTTTTTGAAAATGGTAAAAAACTTTTTTTTTTAAATAATTAGGAGCATGAATGAGCTGGAATGGTTGGTGTTAGAATTGTTTAAATCGGGCAAGAAATGTCTCCTCTCTGAGCTGCCACCTTAACGTGGTAGAGGAGTTTGCGTGTCCCAATGATCCTAGGAGCTATGTTGTCCGGGGGCTTTATGCCCCCTGGTAGGGTCTCCCAAGACAAACTGGTCCTAGGTGAGGGATCAGACAAAGAGCAGCTCGAAGACCTCTATGAAGAAAACAAGCAAGGAACCCAGATTTCCCTTGCCCGGACGCGGGTCACCGGGGCCCCCCTCTGGAGCCAGGCCCGGAGGTGGGGCACGATGGCGAGCGCCTGGTGGCCGGGCCTGTCCCCATGGGGCCCGGCCGGGCACAGCCCGAAGAGGCAACGTGGGTCCCCCCTCCAATGGGCTCACCACCCATAGCAGGGGTCATAGAGGTCGTCGATTCTGTTCATAACTTTTATGGACAGAATTTCTAGGCGCAGTCAAGGCGTTGAGGGGATCTGGTTTGGTGGCTGCAGGATTAGGTCTCTACTTTTTGCAGATGATGTGGTCCTGATGGCTTCATCTGGCCAGGATCTTCAGCTCTCACTGGATCGGTTCGCAGCTGAGTGTGAAGCGACTGGGATGAGAATCAGCACCTCCAAGTCCGAGTCCATGGTTCTCGCCCGGAAAAGGGTGGAGTGCCATCTCCGGGTTGGGGAGGAGATCTTGCCCCAAGTGGAGGAGTTCAAGTACCTCGGAGTCTTGTTCACGAGTGAGGGAAGAGTGGATCGTGAGATCGACAGGCGGATCGGTGCGGCGTCTTCAGTAATGCGGACGCTGTATCGATCCGTTGTGGTGAAGAAGGAGCTGAGCCGGAAGGCAAAGCTCTCAATTTACCGGTCGATCTACGTTCCCATCCTCACCTATGGTCATGAGCTTTGGGTTATGACCGAAAGGACAAGATCACGGGTACAAGCGGCCGAAATGAGTTTCCTCCGCCGGGTGGCGGGGCTCTCCCTTAGAGATAGGGTGAGAAGCTCTGCCATCCGGGAGGAGCTCAAAGTAAAGCCGCTGCTCCTCCACATCGAGAGGAGCCAGATGAGGTGGTTCGGGCATCTGGTCAGGATGCCACCCGAACGCCTCCCTAGGGAGGTGTTTAGGGCACGTCCGACCGGTAGGAGGCCGCGGGGAAGACCCAGGACACGTTGGGAAGACTATGTCTCCCGGCTGGCCTGGGAACGCCTCGGGATCCCCCGGGAGGAGCTGGACGAAGTGGCTGGGGAGAGGGAAGTCTGGGCTTCCCTGCTTAGGCTGCTGCCCCCGTGACCCGACCTCGGATAAGCGGAAGAAGATGGATGGATGAATGGGCAAGAAATGTTGAAATAGTAAATGGTATTAGGGAATTTTGGGAAAATCGGGAATTAAAAAAAAAAAAAAAAAAAAAAAAGAGTAGTTTGAATTTCCAGAATGGTGGAATGTGTTAAAGGGGGAATGGTTTGAATGGGTTGAAGGACGTGGGAATTGTGGAAGTTTGAAAAATGGCCAATTCATTTTGAATGGAGAAAATGCAAAATAAAAATAGGAATTATGGGAAATCCGGGAATTTTTTTTAGAATTGTTAAAGTAGAGCACACAATTCCTGAACAGGCTGAATATTTTGAAGTTGGAACGGTTTGAATCAGATGAAAAATGTGGAAGTTGTTGAACTGTGAAGAATGTTGCATTGAATTCAATGGGAATTTAAGAAAAAATTGGGAATTTCGGGAAAAGCTGGATTTTTTTTAAAAAATGGTAAAAAACTTGAATGGTCTGAATGAGTTGAAATGGTTGGTGTTGAAGTTTATCAAATCGGTGGAGAAATGTTGAAGTAGTAACTTGTTGAAATGAGAAATGGTATTACGTACCGTATTTTCCGCACCATAAGCCGCCCTGGGTTATAAGCCGCGCCTTCAATGAACGGCATATTTCAAAACTTTGTCCACCTATAAGCCGCCCCGTGTTATAAGCCGCATCTAACTGCGCTAAAGGGAATGTCAAAAAAACAGTCAGATAGGTCAGTCAAACTTTAATAATATATTAAAAACCAGTGTTCTAACAACTCTGTTCATTCCCAAAATGTACGGTAATGTGCAAATGTGCAATCAATAAGCATCAATAACTTAATGTTGCTCGAACGTTAATGTCACAACACACAAAATAAACATAACGCTCACTTTCTGAAGTTATTCTTCATTCATAAATCCCTCGAATTCTTCTCCTTCGATGTCCGAATTAAAAAGTTGGGCGAATACGGGATCCAAAATGGCCGGCTCCGTCTCGTCGCAGTTCTGTGAATCCTGCCTTCCGGAAAGCTCGGACCACAGTTGTGACCGAAATATCCGCCCAGGCATTTACGATCCACTGGCAGATGTTGGCGTATGTCGTCCGGCGCTGTCTCCCTGTCTTAGTGAAGGTGTGTTCGCCTTCGGTCATCCATTGTTCCCGCGCCGTTCGCAGTCGTGCTTTAAATGCCCTGTTGACACCAATATCGAGCGGTTGGAGTTCTTTGGTTAAATATTGCCTTAAGTTTAAATTCTGCGTTATACGCGTGTCGCTTAGTAGGAGCCATTTTGTGGTCTTTACAGATGTAAACACACAAATGAAATGAAACGCAATATCCGGGGGCTTCTTCTTCTATGGGGGCGGGTGGTTGCTTACAGTAGAAGAAGAAGCGCTTCCTCTTCTATGGGGGCGGGTGCTTACCTTGGCGGTTGCTTACCATAGAAGAAGCGCTTCCTCTTCTACGGGGAAAAAAGATGGCGGCTGTTTACCGTAGTTGCGAGACCGAAACTTTATGAAAATAAATATTTATATTAATCCATATATAAGGCGCACCGGGTTATAAGCCGCACTGTCAGCTGTTGTGAAAATTTGTGGTTTTTAGGTGCGGCTTATAGTGCGGAAAATACGGTAATTCCTGGAATTTCGGGAAAACAGGGAATTTTTCCAGTTAAAAAAACACTTAGTTTCTTTGTCCTGATTAAGAGGAATGTTTTGACAGTGGAACGGTTGAAATGCGTTGAAAAATGTGGAAGGAGTAGTGGCCAGAATAAAGGGTGGAAATAGGACTTTGGAAAACCAGGATTTCTGGAATATCCTGGAATTTTTTTGAACTTGGAAAAAGGGTAGTTTCAATTTCCAGAATGGTGAAATATGTTGAAGGTGGAATAGTTTGAATAGGTAAAAAAATGTGGAAATGGTGGAAGTTTGAAAAATGGCCAATTCATTTTGAAAGGGAAAAATGTCCCGGAAAACCTGGAATTCTGGTAAATCTGGGAATCTTTGGAATTTGTCAAGGGAAAGCCCACGATTCCCCAATAGGCTGAACAGTTTGAAGTTAGAATGGTTTGAATCGGGTGAAAAATGTGGAAGGTAGAGCGCGCCAAAATCTGGTGAAGAAGAAGAAGTTGAAGAAGTTTAATAAATAGATTAATTTTGGTGTAGAATGCTTTGGTTTGGAGCAGTGGTTCTTAACCTTGTTGGAGGTACCGAACCCCACTAGTTTCATATGCGCATTCACCGAACCCTTCTTTAGTGAAAAATAAAATGTGTTTTTTCCAAATTCAAGACAAAGTTATATGTTTTTGGTAACACTTTAGTATGGGGAACATATTCTAAGTAACAAAGACTTAATTTAGAGTTTTTTGGACACTAGGGGAACATATTCTAAGTAATAAAGACTTAATTTAGAGTTTTTTGGACACTAGGGGAACATATTCTAAGTAATAAAGACTTAATTTAGAGTTATTTGGTTAGGGTTAGGGTCAGGGTTACGGTCAGGGTTAGAGGGTTAGGGTTATAATAAGGCCATGCCGAATAAGGCATTAATAAGTACTTAATAATGACTAGTTAAGAGCCAATATGTTACTAATTTGCATGTTAATAAGCAACTAATTAATGGTGAATATGTTCCCCATACTAAAGTCTTACCGTGTTTTTTTTAACGGGTGCACCAAATGAACCTTGCATGAACATCACCTTGTTCAAAGAACAAAACCAACACAGTGCATAAACTCACAACAAATTACACACCTGCAAATCAGTCTGACTTCTGCTGTTGCCATATCCGTGATACGCCGATAGGGAGAAGTTTTTATTTACACTATGAGTTGGGTGTGTCTATTGGTCCAGACTAGAATAAATTTACTGACTAAGAAAATGTTCATATTTATATATTTTGAAACATGCTTCCTGTTTATATGTCTGCTATATGTTTCCTTTTTGATCAAATAATTTCTGATTTTGTGGATAAAAATGTATTGTTTCCGGAAAGATCATTAAAGGGGAACATTATCACAATTTCAGAATTGTTAAAACCATTAAAAATCAGTTCCCAGTAGCTTATTATATTTTTCGAAGTTTTTTTCAAAATTTTATCCATCACGCAATATCCCTAAAAAAAGCTTCAAAGTGCCTGATTTTAACCACCCGTCCATTTTCCTGTGACGTCACATAGTGAAGCCAACACAAACAAACATGGCGGAAAGAACAGCAAGCTATAGCGACATTAGCTCGGATTCAGACTCGGATTTCAGCAGCTTAAGCGATTCAACAGATTACGCATGTTTTGAAACGGATGGTTGTAGTGTGGAGGCAGGTAGCGAAAACGAAATTGAAGAAGAAACTGAAGCTATTGAGCCATATCGGTTTGAACCGTATGCAAGCGAAACCGACGAAAACGACACGACAGCCAGCGACACGGGAGAAAGCGAGGACGAATTCGGCGATTGCCTTCTAACCAACGATTGGTATGTGTTTGTTTGGCATTAAAGGAAACTAACAACTATGAACTAGGTTTACAGCATATGAAATACATTTGGCAACAACATGCACTTTGAGAGTGCAGACAGCCCAATTTTCATCAATAAATATATTCTGTAGACATACCCTCATGTCAGCAGGCCAGGGAAGCTAGGGTTGATATTCTTCTCTTGATCATCTTCGGTGGCATAAGGGACGGTGTGAGCCAAGACATCCAGGGGGTTTAGCTCGCTCGTCTGCGGGAACAAACTGCCGCCATTGCTTGCCGCGCTACCGAGGTCCTTTGTCCCTGAATAGCTCACACACTCCGGCAGATTCAATGGGGGTCTGGCGGCAGATTTCTTTGACTTTATCGTTGGAAATGCATCTGCTTTGAGTGTCGCAGGATATCCACACATTCTTGCCATCTCTGTTGTAGCATAGCTTTCGTCGGTAAAGTGTGCGGAACAAACGTCCAATTTCTTGCCACTTTCGCATCTTTGGGCCACTGGTGCAACTTGAATCCGTCCCTGTTCGTGTTGTTACACCCTCCGACAACACACCGACGAGGCATGATGTCTCCAAGGTACGGAAAACAGTCGAAAAAATTAAAATTAACAGAGCTGATTTGACTCAGTGTTTGAGAAAATGGCGGATTGCTTCCCGATGCGACGTCACATTGTGACGTCATCGCTCCGAGAGCGAATAATAGAAAGGCGTTTAATTCGCCAAAATTCACCCATTAAGAGTTCGGAAATCGGTTAAAAATATATATGGTCTTTTTTCTGCAACATCAAGGTATATATTGACGCTTACATAGGTCTGGTGATAATGTTCCCCTTTAAAGTTGTTTGTGATGCACGATATTATCGACAGCCGATAATTATTCACCGATAGTGGCAGTTATGAAGTCACGTCGATAAGTCCGATAAAATTAACCTGTCGTGCACAGAGAAAAACATCATGGCGCAGCAGTCACTGGTGTGGGCTTTCTTTACCATGTCAGAAAGAGACATTTTCACTCGTACTTTGCAAGACGGCATTCTGCAGAATTTAAACGGGGGAGGGTTAAAGACCAGCTTCAACACAATGAACTCTCATGAGTCACCTTAAATTTCACTTACATGAAGATTTATGGACGCAGTGCGAAGCTGCCTGTGCTGCTAAGCCAGAGAAGTAGTGTTTATAGCGGCGACCGCAGCAAACGTAAAGCCACAGGACTGCTGAAAAAGCGTTTGAAAAGAGGCAACAGTTTGAAAGAAAAGACGTCAGGGGTAAATAACTTGACGATAAAATGAGTAATGCTTAATTTCATGGTTTATGTGGAGGCACAGGTAAGTGTTGGTTTCACTTCATCATTTGAACCCTGATTTCTTTACGTTCTACAATTGAATGTTGCCTTTCTGAAGGACACACATTTATCGTCCTATTTTATTATGTTATTAGTGTCAGGGAAAATTCTAATGTTATTTAATTCATTTTTTGTCAGTCAACAAGGGATCTGACTCCATTTGTTACAGTGTTGCTAACGGCAATGCATAATCTTATTGGCTTAGCTCTATTGGCCTAATTTATGTACGTTCTTCCGGATACACTGTTTTCTTCTTTTAATGAAATCCTATTCGGAATGTTTGCGCTGCTTGTTGTCTATAAATAAAATAATTGAAAAGTTGAAATATCAATAAATTCAAACAATGTTTTGCTGTACGCAATGATTCTAATTGTTTGCATGGGTCAGAATTACAGTAGGAAGTGAATTTGTACTCAAGTTATAGTTACGTTAAATTACATATCAGTGACATTATCCTTATCCACACAATTGATGTGTAGAGTGTATACATTTTGGCATTCTTGCCAACCTTGAGACTTTCGAATTCGGGAGATTGGGGGCGGTGGGGGTTGAGGTGGGCGGGGTTGGGTTTGGTGGTAGCGGGGGGTGTATATTGTAGCGTCCTGGAAGAGTTAGGGATGCAAGGGATTCTGGGTATTTGTTCTGTTGTGTTTATGTTGTGTTACGGTGCGGATGTTCTCCCGAAATGTGTTTGTCATTCTTGTTTGGTGTGGGTTCACAGTGTGGCGCATATTTGTAACAGTGTTAAAGTTGTTGTACGGCCAACCCTCAGTGTGACCTGTATGGCTGTTGATCAAGTATGTCTTGCAGTCACTTTCGTGTGTATGCAGAAGCCGCATACAACATGCGACTGGGCTGGCACAATGTTTGCATGGTGAAAAAGCGGACGCGTCGACAGGTTGTAAAGGACATTAAAGGCAGTGCCATCACGGCACGCCCTTAATATTGTTGTCTGGGTGAAAATCGGGAGAAATTCGGGAGAATGGTTGCCCCGGGAGATTTTCGGGAGGGGCACTGAAATTCGAGAGTCTCCCGGAAAAATCGGGAGGGTTGGCAAGTATGCATTTTGGGCAAACGTGTGAACTGTTAAGTTAATTTATTCTCACAAAATCTTGTGTAAATATATACATAAACATAAATATCAGTTATTTTTAGCGGTTGTAAAGGTCTGGAAATGATCGGTTATCAGTATTGGTTGGAATTTCCATTATTGTGCATCTCTAGTTGGCACACATTGATTGTTATTTCAAACTACCACACATTCAAAGTGCACTTTACGGTATTCGTATTAAATATAGGCAATCTGAGTATTAAATAACAAATAAATGGGTCACCGCTATGGTGTGCTGGTGTGTCCCGCAGTCAAACCACTAGAGAGAAGCACTGGTGAGCACAAGTAATCAAGCAATAGGAAGAAGTTGAATAATTTCATTATTTTATTGAAAATACAATCTTATAGTATTCAGTACACCAGTGATACTTTGTTTTTGCTAAATAAAATAATAACTTTGAGAGAGGGAAAAACTGTTCTTTTTGCACCCAAAAAATGCACCGAATGGATTCCGTTTTTTTTTTTTTTATTGTGGTATCGAATAAGTATCAAGAATCATGGAAATTCCTGTATCACTATCGACTAATGAAATTCTGGTATCATGACAACTACAGGTGGGAATCTTTAGGACACCTCACAATTTGATTACACTTCAGGGGCTACGATTCCATTATAAATTGATTATTTATGCATATTTAATTATTATATTGTATATCATTATTACTTTGTATATTATTGTTCTATTTTATACAGGGGAACCCTTGTTATACAAAAGTCAAATGTCCACTGTAGAGCTTATTCTGTATTCTCCTACTAAAAAGATGTGCAAATACACATTTAAATGCCTTCAAGTTATCCTCTCCCTCCTCTTTGCTTTCATCTATCGCTTCCTGCTCTGTCGCTTTTCTCTCTCAGAATATTTTAGTATTGATGAGCCCATTACTGACGATAACACACAGCTATGTCAGCATATTTTCTTCCGCCTCCAAATACACACACACACACACACACACACACACACACACACACACACACACACACACACACACACACACACACACACACACACATGATGCTTATGAGGAGTGAGATTACACGCATGTGTGTGCGTGTGTGTGTGTGTGTGTGTATGCTGGGGATGGGGGGTACCTTTGGATAACACACACAATACACACATATAAACATTCCATGAATTTCAATTCACGTTGCAAAAAAGGAAGTCGAATTGCAATTAAAATTCAAACCGAAAGAAGTGAAATTGAAATTCTATGAAATTTCAATTGATCATTTTGGCGTATCCTAAAATCATGCTGTATTGGTTATTCTATACATGGCTGTTTCACACATTATCATAGCACTTTGTTAGATATTTCCCTGTGTTCTGTATCTTTTCCTGGCCTAGTGCTCTTATTTTGGTTCTACTTCCTGTTGGGACGCCTTGTTTTGCTGCACCCTCACATTCTAGTGGTAGTTTTCTGCCAGCGCACCTGTTTTCTACAAAACCCAAAACCGGTGAAGTTGGCACGTTGTGTAATTTGTAAATAAAAACAGAATACAATGATTTGCAAATCCTCCATCCATCCATCCATTTTCTACCGCTTGTCCCTTTTGGGGTTGCGGGGGGTCGCTGGGTTTCAAGATATTTGATGTTCCAACTGAGAAACTTTTTTTTTTTTTTTGCAAATAATTATTAACTTAGAATTTAATGGCAGCAACACATTGCAAAAAAGTTGGCACAGGGGCATTTTTACCACTGTGTTACATGGCCTTTCCTTTAAACAACACCCAGTAAACGTTTGGGAACTGAGGAGACCAATTTTTGAAGCTTTTCAGGTGGAATTCTTTCCCATTCTTGCTTAATGTACAGCTTAAGTTGTTCAACAGTCCGGGGGTCTCCGTTGTCGTATTTTAGGCTTCATAATGCGCCACACATTTTCAATGGGAGACAGGTCTGGACTGCAGGCAGGCCAGTCTAGTACCCGCACTCTCTTACTATGAAGCCACGTTGTTGTAACACGTGGCTTGGCATTGTCTTGCTGAAATAAGCAGGGGCGTCCATGATAACGTTGCTTGGATGGCAACATATGCTGCTCCAAAACCTGTATGTACCTTTTAGCATCAATGGTGTGTAAGTTACCCATGCCTTGGGCACTAATACACCCCCATACCATCACAGATGCTGGCTTTTGAACTTTGCGTCTAGAACAATCCGGATGGTTCTTTTCCTCTTTGTTCCGGAGAACACAACGTCCACAGTTTCCAAAAACAATTTGAAATGTGGACTCGTCAGACCACAGAACACTTTTACACTTTGTATCAGTCAATCTTAGATTAGCTTGGGTTTAGTGAAGCGTTTCTGGGTGTTGTTGATAAATGGCTTCGGCTTTGCATAGTAGAGTTTTAACTTGCACTTACAGATGTAGCGACCAACTGTAGTTACTGACAGTGGTTTTCTGAAGTATTCCTTAGCCCATGTGGTGATATATTCTACACACTGATGTTGCTTTTTGATGCAATACCGCCTGAGGGCTCGAAGGTCCGTAATATCATCGCTTACGTGCAGTGATTTCTCCAGATTCTTCTAACCTTTTGATGATATTACGGACTGTAGATGGTGAAATCCCTAAAATCCATGTAATAGCTGTTCTTAAACTGTTTGACAATTTGCTCACGCATTTGTTGACAAAGTGGTGACCCTCGCCCCATCCTTGTTTGTGAATGACTGAGCATTTCATGGGAGCTGCTTTTATACCCAATCATGGCACCCACCTGTTCCCAATTAGCCTGTTCACCTGTGGGATGTTCCAAATAAGTGTTTGATGAGCATTCCTCAACTTTTTTGCCACTTGTGCCAGCTTTTTTGAAACATGTCGCAGGCATCAAATTCCAAATGAATTAATATTTGCACAAAATAAAGTTTTCCAGTTCGAACGTTAAGTATCTTGTCTTTGCAGTCTATTCAATTGAATATAGGATTTGCAAATCATTGTATTCAGTTTTTATTTACGATTTACACAACGGGCCAACTTCACTGGTTTAGGGTTTTCTATTTCTAATCAAGTCTAGACTTTTGTTTCTACCGTTTTGTGCTCTGCATACTGGGGTCACGGCACCATGACAGATGGAGCTGCTTTAAATGACTGCGCTTTGGGGGGGGTAAATGTTACCTTGATTGTGACTATTACATTCCATTTATTACTTTGACAAAAAAATTAAACAAAATGATGTTTTATAACTTCCTATGAGCTGACATGACAAGAATTTTGGAATGAGCCTGGGTACTGTAAGTAACAACAACGACAAGGCAAGCATGACTGAGCCGCCACATTTAAAATGTAAGGTTGGGCCACACAACGGGTTTCACAAGGCATCTTGATAAAATGAACACCTATTTGAAGAATGTGCCACTATCAGCTTCGACGAGGCATGTTTGAACCATGATGCATCGTGATCAGGATGTAAGAAACAACTTTTTTTTTTAACCTATTGGTACCTAATGTTGTGTATTTGGGATCTGAATAAGTCCCGAACATTTGAAACGAAACGGTGGAGGCATGGCAGAGAATTTGCAAGACCTGTGACGTTTTTTCACAACGATGACATCACCAGATTACCCATATATGGTATAAATTAGAGATGTCCGATAATATCGGACTGCCGATATTATCGGCCGATAAATGCTTTAAAATGTAATATCGCAAATTATCGGTATCGGTTTCAAAAAGTACAATTTATGACAGCCCAATCACATAATATCTACGGCTTTTCACACACACAAGTGAATGCATTTCATACTTGGTCAACAGCCATACAGGTCACACTGAGGGTGGCCGTATAAACAACTTTAACACTGTTACAAATATGCGCCACACTGTGAACCCACACCAAACAAGAATGACAAACACATTTCGGGAGAACATCCGCACCGTAACACAACATAAACACAACAGAACAAATACCCAGAAGCCCTTACAGCACTAACTCTTCCGGGATGCTACATTATACACCCCCCTCTACCCCCTACCCCCCACCTCAACCCCGCCCACCTCAACCTCCTCATGCTCTCTATGTCCCAAATTCCAAGCTGCTGTTTTGAGACATGTTAAAACAAATAATGCACTTTGTGACTTCAATAATAAATATGGCAGTGCCATGTTGGCATTTTTTTTCCATAACTTGAGTTGATTTATTTTGGAAAACCTTGTTACATTGTTTAATGCATCCAGCGGGGCATCACAACAAAATTAGGCATAATAATGTGTTAATTCCACGACTGTATATATCGGTATCGGTAATTAAGATTTGGACAATATCGGAATATCGGATATCGGCAAAAAAGCTATTATCAGACATCTCTAGTGTAAATTTACCAAAAGAGCTTTTGTGCAGGTCCGCCATTGTAGTCAATAAGCTCCTTTTTCTTCGGACATTGATACAACGTTGATTTTACATACCGTATTTTCCGCACTATAAGGCGCACCTAAAAACCACAATTTTTCTCAAAAGCTGACAGTGCGCCTTATAACCCGGTGCGCTTTATTACGATTCATTTTCATAAAGTTTCGGTCTCGCAACTTCGGTAAACAGCCGCCATCTTTTTTCCCGGTAGAACAGGAAGCGCTTCTTCTTCTACGCAAGCAACCGCCAAGGAAAGCACCCGCCCCCATAGAACAGGAAGCGCTTCACCCGCCCCCAGAAGAAGAAGAAAAAACGCGCGGATATCACCGTACGTTTCATTTCCTGTTTACATCTGTAAAGACCACAAAATGGCTCCTACTACGCGACAAGGATCCGGTTCATAAAAAGACGCAATCTCTCCATCCGCACACGGATTACTACCGTATTTCACAGCAACTGATATTCCTGTGAACTGCACTGTGGAACGGGAGCACGTACGGTGAATATTCGCACCACAGGGAATGAGAAGTCATCCTTCACTGTGGTTCTAGCTTGCCATGCTAACTTCCACCCAGGGTGATATTCAAAAGGAAGACCTTGCCAAAAGAGACCTTTCCAGCCGGCGTCATCATAAAAGCTAACTCGAAGGGATGGATGGATGAAGAAAAGATGAGCGAGTGGTTAAGGGAAGTTTACGCGAAGAGGCCGGGTGGCTTTTTTCACACAGCTCCGAAGGCGAACACACCTTCACTAAGACGGGCAGATAGCGCCGGTCGACATACGCCAACATCTGCCAGTGGATCGTAAATGCCTGGGCAGATAGTTTCGGTCACAACTGTGGTCCGAGCTTTCCGGAAGGCAGGATTCACAGAACTGCTGCACAACAACAGCGACACTGAATCCGATGACTTCGACGAGGCGGAGCCGGCCATTTTTGGATCCCACGCTTGCGCAACTTTTCAATTCGGACACCGAAGACGAAGAATTCGAAGGATTTACGAATGAAGAATAACTTCAGAAGGTGAGCGCTATGTTTATTTTGTGTGTTGTGACATTAACGTTCGAGCAACATTATGTTGCTATTTATTGCTCTACACCATTTTGAATTTTACTATGTTTGTGATTGCACATTTGCGTACATTTTGGGACAGAGTTGTTAGAACGCTGGTTTTCAATATATTATTAAAGTTTGACTGAACTATCTGACTGTTTTTTTGACATTCACTTTAGCGCAGCGTTTTTTTGACATTCACTCTAGCGCAGCGTAGGCGCGGCTTATAGTCCGGGGCGGCTTATTGGTGGACAAAATTATGAAATATGTAATTCATAGAAGGTGCGGCTAATAATCCGGTGCGCCTTATAGTGCGGAAAATACGGTACATGTCCTTTAAAAACTGACTTAGAAACAATGTTGCAAAATATTTGTGTTTGTAAATTGATGTCTAACGTTAGATCCACGTTGTTGGTTGGGAAATGACCAAATGTCAATGGTCAAATCAACATCACAACCTGACATTGATTAAACGTTCTCAAAAAGCATGTTTCAACGTTGTATTTGTGTTGTGGAATATTGGTTGAGAAATGACCAAAATTACATGGTAAAATCACCATCTGAACCAAACATTGATTAAACGTCGTCATAGAGCATGTTGTTTCAACGTTATGGTTGAGTTGCTCAACGTCAGGACCTAATTCAACACGTTCTCACTGTTGTTTTAACGTCTTGTGCCTGCTGGGTATCCTCTTGTTGTGGATTTTCTCGTACATGCACATTCATCCTCCGCTGTTCCCATTTCCAAAACAAAGTAGTGTGTAGTTCAAACTTATATCTGGCAGTAGACTCGCTATTGCAGCGCTAAAAATACACCAAAGATGGCGGGGAGAAGACGCTGTCGAAATGGAGGTACGCACTGTAAATAAGACCGTCCACAAAACGGTGCATACTGATGAGATGGTCAGAAAGCGCCTTGAAGACGGTCGGTAAAACATCATCTATGCAACATTTGACCAAAGAACCACCATTACATGTTATGTAGACCACAAGGAAGTGTTTTAAATATTGAAAATAGAATCATAATATGACCCCGTTACATTGACAGCCATTATTTATGGAAACTTGTGGAAATATATTACATTTTCCAGAATGTGGTTACTTTATCAGGGAATTCAAAATGAACATAATTTGTGTTTAATTATAGGGTTTCTTAAGTATTTTCAGTACCGTATTTTTCGGACTATAAGTCGCAGTTTTTTTCATAGTTTGGCCGGGCTACAGTGCAACTTGTAAATGTTTTTTTCCTTCTTTATTATGCATTTTCGGCAGGTGCGACTTATACTCCGGAGCGACTTATACTCCGAAAAATACGGTATATCAGCTAAAACTTTGGTTACCGTATTTTCCGGAGAATAGGGCGCACTGGATTATAAGGCGCAATGCCGATAAATGGTCTATTTTTTAACTGAAAACACTTTCTTGTGGTCTAATGGTGGTTCTTTGGTCAAAATGTTGCATAGATAATGTTTTACAGATCATCTTCAAGCCGCTTTCTGACAGTCGCTTCGAGATGCGCCGTTTTGTGGGCGGTCTTATTTACGTGGCTCAATTTTGACAGCGTCTTCTCCCCGTCATCTTTGTTGTAGCGGTGTAGCGTGCAACGACAGGAGTGGAAGAAGTGTCAAAAGACGGAGCTAACTGTTTTAATGTGAAGTGAAGTGAAGTGAATTACATTTATATAGCGCTTTTTCTCAAGTGACTCAAAGCGCTTTACATTGTGAAACCCAATATCTAAGTTACATTTAAACCAGTGTGGGTGGCACTGGGAGCAGGTGGGTAAAGTGTCTTGCCCAAGGACACAACGGCAGTGACTAGGATGGCGGAAGCGGGGATCGAACCTGCAACCCTCAAGTTGCTGGCACGGCCGCTCTACCAACCGAGCTATACCGCCCCCATAATGACATTCAGACTTTACTTCAATCGATAACCGAGCAGCATCTCCTCATCCGTGGCTCACTAGTGCAATAACAAACCGTCTAACAGGAACTCTCTAATAACTAAAGTTCCTTGAGTGAATAATGTAAACTCACTACACCGGTATGTTTTAGCGCTTTCATGGTGAGTTTACTGACAGATATAAGTAAGAATTTTACACTACTTTTTATTAGAAATGGCAACAGCGGTGGATGAATGTTCCATAACAAGATGATAGAGAAAAAGAAGAAGTTTATTCGACTACGGCAGGGGTCGGCAACCTTTACCAGTCAAAGAGCCATTTTGACCAGTTTCGCAAATTATAGAAAACAATGGGAGCCGCAAATTTTTTTTGAAATTTTAAATGACATAACACTGCATACAAAATTTTCTTTTTGCTTTGTGCTATGTATAAACCAGGGGTCTCAGACATGCTGCCCACACCTTTATATGGAATTTGTAAGCTGGTGCGGCACGCGGGTTTTAAATTAATGGCGCTTGTCAGCATCATGCGTGCTGTGATGGTACAGCATATAGCACCCACCACAACCAGCGTGCTTGATCAGCCACACGTTGTATGGTGTTTTCGCTTGCTCACGTAGGTGACAGCAAGGCATACTTGGTCAACAACCACACAGGTTACACTGACGGTGGCGGTATAAAAAAAACCAACTATAACACTCTTACTAATAATGCGCCACACTGTGAACCCACACCAAACAAGAATGACAAACACATTTCGGGAGAACATCTGCACAGTAACACAACATAAACACAACAGGACAAATACCCAGAATCCCATGCAGCCCTAACTCTTCCGGGATACATTATACACCCCCGCTACCAAACCCCGCCCACCTCAACCGACGCACAGAGGGGGAGGAGCAGGGTTGGGGTGGGGGCGGGGTTTGGTGGTAGCAGGGTTGTATAATGTAGCCCGGAAGAGTCAGGGCTGCATGGGATTCTGGGTGTTTGTTCTGTTGTGTTTGTGTTGTGTTAAGGTGCAGATGTTCTCCCGAAATGTGTTTGTCATTCTTGTTTGGTTTTGGTTCAAAGTGTGGCGCATTATTAGTAAGAGTGTTAAAGTTGTTTTATATGTTCATCGTCAGTGTAACCTGTTTGGCTGTTGACAAAGTATGCCTTGCTGTCACATACGTGTGCAAGCAGAAGATGTATATTGTATAACAAGTGTTGGGCTGGCACGCTGTTAATACAGATTGTAGAGAGCGCCAAATGTTGTACCATCATGGCACGCCCTTATTATAGCTGTAAGGGTGAAAATCGGTGAATATTAATCCCGGGAGTTTTCTGCGAGAGGCACTGAAATCCGGAAGTCTCACGGGAAAATTGGGGGGTTCAGCAAGTAAGCTGCTGAGCCGCATCAGAGTGATCAAAGAGCCGCATGCGGCTCCGGAGCCGCGGGTTGCCGACCCCTGGACTACGGCGTCGACAAAGGCGGACTCGCGCAATTTTTCAGGATTCATGGAGATCCCAAATAAAGATCAGCAGGTACCAGAAGGTAAGAAAAGTTGCTTTTGCATAATATTGCGAAACAAAACGGCAGATGATATCCCATCCATCCATTTTCTACCGCTTATTCCCATTGGGGTCGCGGGGGTCGCTGGAGCCTATCTCAGCTACAATCGGGCGGAGGGCGGGGTACACCCTGGACAAGTCGCCACCTCATCGCAGGGCCAACACAGATAGACAGACAACATTCACACTCACATTCACACACTAGGGCCAATTTAGTGTTGCCAGGTGCATGTCTTTGGAGGTGGGAGGAAGCCGGAGTACCCGGAGGGAACCCACGCAGTCACGGGGAGAACATGCAAACTCCACACAGAAAGATCCCGAGCCCGGGATTGAACCCAAGACTACTCAGGACCTTCGTATTGTGAGGCAGATGCACTAACCCCTCTGCCACCGTGAAGCCCGGCAGATGATATGTCTTACCTTATACACACACCATAATAATACTTGTATGTTGAAGCACATCAAGCGGCTTCATAGCTTACCAAAGTCGTACTAAAACATTTTGATAGATTTTTGAGCGCCATGTGTAATGTTTCTATATTTTCAATAGAACATATCAAATGTTGGTGTTGTTTACTTGAGTCATATTGCCATCATAGTGCAGTCTACACGTATCTCTTATGTTTGACTGCCATCTACTGGTCACACTTATCATTACACCATGTATAAAATAAAATTACTTCGAGGTTGGTAAGCAAAACCATAATTTTTCCGCGCATTAGGCGCACCGGATAATAAGGCGCACTGTCAAGTTTTGAGAAAAAAAAAAGGATTTTAAGTGCGCCTTATAGTCCGGAACATACGGTAATTGTAACTATTTCTTCCTGTTACTTAGCTATTAGGAATTCCACTTTAAGTCATTTTAAATATGAGGTGGAGATAATCCAATTGATATAACTTTAATTGAATTGAATATAAATTCCAAATATGAGATTTTGCACAAGCCTGGTATACACAAACCAGCTGTATGGGTAGCACCATAATCATATTTGCATGACTTTGATTTTATTGCAAATCAAAAATTGTGTACCCTGATACTGCAATAAAACTTTAGGATGCACGGTGATGAAATCAAATATTGCAGCATGGAGGTACTTCATGGCTGAGAGGAAAAAGCACTAAATAGGCTGTGTCTCCACAAACCATATGCATCTCATGAAATATTAAAACAACATATCAGCTGTGGGAATTCCCGACATTCTGCATACGTAGCAGCGGCTCGAAAAATGTAACAGCATCGCTCCCTGTGACCTTGGGCGTGTGCAAGTCAAAGTGACTTCTGCTCATAGTAAGCAGGTAAGACTAGCGACTGAAACTAATTGTATGTCAGACCTATCAGATTTCATTATTGCTCAGGGGCGGGGGCTGGAACTTGATAACAAGCAAACCCCAAAATGAGTGTGCAAATCTAGGGCAGCTCGGAGAGAAAACCAGGGGGTATTCAAAATCCTAGAATAGAGACATCAAGCCATGTTGTGTGGAAGCCCGTCAGCATGCGGCATTTACAGAGAGTGAAAGCCGTTTGATCGGCCCCGCGCTTTGATCACAACGGCTCACCTGAATCACAACAGATGCCTCCCTTCATTTAGGAGCAGGTGTTGCACGGGAGAATTTCAAACAGGCGAGATTTACTTGAACATGGTGTTAAATGTGTTGCCTTGACACTGTGTAGACACGTGCTTTGGAGATGGAAACACACGCACGAAATCAACAACAAAGGCCTCGACAGTGAGAGAAAACACCAAACGCTGTACATGTATTGGGACACATGCAGGGTTGCCAATCCCCCAAAATAAATAGGCGACACCTTGTCTGCACACCCCTTTGTCTGGAACTTGAATGTGGCTTTTTTTCCCCGTGTGTTTCATAGCGAGGCATCGAATTTTCAGCCACTGAAAATGTTCATCCAAAAAAAGGCCCAAAGTTACGTCTTTTATCATTGAAAAAGGACTGACAAAACCGGATGTTGTGATGATGTAAGTCAGGGCTGTCCAAACTCCAGCCCACAGGCCTTCAATTTGTTTTAATTTTAATTTACATGCAACCGCTTTGTCGCCATCTTGTGGACAACATTAGTAATCCAGGTCTATGACCACTTACTATTACTTTGTATGTGATGCAGCATTTACCAATATGAACCAATGCAAACAACCTTCCCTAGTCATGGTGCAAAAAATAATTATAAAATCCAACCAACACAAAATGCCAACAGACATGGTCACACATAACACAGTACAACACACTTTGTGGATATCATAACAAAAAAAGTATATGCACCATAAAAAAAAAAAATCTGATTTACACTTATTTAAATCCATTACAAAGCATGATGGGAAAAATTAAATAAAAACACTATCTGCACACATATTCATGTTTGGAGCATTTTAGGTGCTTGTTACTCCTGACTGATTACAAAACTTTACGGAGGTCGTCATGGAAGTAGACAAGGTAGGAGTCCAACTTTCACACAGTCTTATTATATTAATTATATATCCATTATATTAATATAATATGTACACATATATATGAATGTATATATGTATATGTATATATGCATATACGTATATATGTATATATGTATATACAGTACAGGCCAAAAGTTTGGACACACCTCATTCAATTAGAGATAAATGCGTTAAAATGTAATATCGGAAATTATCGGTATCGTTTTTTTTATTATTGGTATCGGGGTTTTTTTTGTTTTGTTTTTTTATTTCTTTTTTAAATCAACATAAAAAACACAAGATACACTTACAATTAGTGCACCAACCCAAAAAAACTTCCCTCCCCCATTCACACTCATTCACACAAAAGGGTTGTTTCTTTCTGTTATTAATATTCAGGTTACTACATTATATATCAATATATATCAATACAGTCTGCAAGGGATACAGTCCGTAAGCACACATGATTGTGCGTGCTGCTGGTCCACTAATAGTACTAACCTTTAACAGTTAATTTGACTAATTTTCATTAATTACTAGTTTCTATGTAACTGTTTTTATGTTGTTTTACTTTCTTTTTTATTCAAGAAAATGTTTTTAATTTTTTTTTAATCTATTTATTTATTTTATTTTAATAATTTTTTTTAAAAGTACTTTATCTTCACCATACCTGGTTGTCCAAATTAGGCATAATAATGTGTTAATTTCACGACTGTATATATCGGTTGATATCGGTAATTAAAGAATTGGACAATATCGGAATATCGGATATCGGCAAAAAGCCATTATCGGACATCCCTACATTCAATGCGTTTTCTTTCTTTTCATGACTATTTACATTGCAGATTGTCACTGAAGGCATCAAAACTATGAATGAACACATGTGGAGTTATGTACTTAAGAAAAAAAGGTGAAATAACTGAAAACACGTTTTATATTCTCGTTTCTTCAAAATTGCCACCCTTGGCTCATATTACTGGTTTGCACACTCTTGGCATTCTCTCGATGAGCTTCAAGAGGTAGTCACCTGAAAGGATTTTCACTTCCCAGGTGTCATAGTTTTGAGGCCTTCCGTGACAATCTACAATGTAAATAGTCATGAAAATAAAAAAAAACGCATTGAAATGAGAAGGTGTGTCCAAACTTTTGGCCTGTACTGTACATATATACATATAGACACACACATATACTGTATATATACACACACATATACACAAATATATGTATATGTTACTTTACATGCAGTCGGCTTTCGGTGCTCGACCACAAAAGGTTTGGACACCACTGATCTAAGTAGTAAACAAGCGTTTGTCTGAAATAAGCATGGGGCAGTTATTGGTTTTAAGTAGGGATGTAACGATATTGTACATACCATGGTATTGCCTTTTCAAAATCTTTACAATAATGCAGAGACGCGCGACAGTATCTAGAGAAAACTTGGTGAGTGTTGCTTTTTTTCTGGCACTTTTACTAAGCGAATCTGAAAATAAACTCCTAGAATCCTCTGCGCAGCATGGGACCGCAATGTGGGGGTGTGGAGTGCCGTAAAAAGGAGAGACAGAGGAAGCAGAAGGTGAAATAGGTACTAATAAATTACAGCGTTAAAAATGATATTATACTGCCTTTGAAAAATACAAGGATTTTTTTTTGTCATGCTGCCGTGCGGCGGTGATGTACAGAGAGAGTCGAGACGCATGATGTTGAGTGTCAACACACACACACAGAACCGAGGGCGCATACAAGCATAAACAGTGTGGAGAGGAATCATTTTAAAAAATGGCAATTCTACTGGTTAATAAAGAGGGTGCGTGAAGAGCAATATGGAGGTATTTAGGCTTCAAAACTATCAATGAAAGTGACGCTTTAAACACCTGCTGCTTTAAAACATGCCTCGCTAAGTATTACAATCTTTGCTTCAAACTCCATCCATCCATCTTCTTCCGCTTATCCGAGGTCGGGTCGTGAGGGCAGCAGCCTAAGCAGGGAAGCCCAGACTTCCCTCTCCCCAGCCACTTCGTCCAGTTCTTCCCGAGGGAACCCGAGGCGTTCCCAGGCCAGCCGGGAGACATAGTCTTCCCAATGTGTCCTGGGTCTTCCCCGTGGCCTCCTACCAGTTGGACGTGCCCTAAACACCTCTCTAGGGAGACGTTCGGGTGGCATCCTGACCAGATGCCCGAACCACCTCATTTGGCTCCTCTCGATGTGGAGGAGCAGCGGCTTTACTTTGAGCTCCTCACCCTATCTCTAAGGGAGAGAGGAAACTCGTTTCGGCCGCTTGTACCCATGATCTTGTCCTTTCGGTCATAACCCAAAGCTCATGACCATAGGTGAGGATGGGTACGTAGATCGACCGGTAAATTAAGAGCTTTGCCTTCCGGCTCAGCTCCTTCTTCACCACAACGGATCGATACAGCGTCCGCATTACTGAAGATGCCACACCGATCCACTCTTCCCTCACTCGTGAACAAGACTCCGGTACTTGAACTCCTCCACTTGGGGCACAGTCTCCTCCCCAACCCGGAGATGGCACTCCACCCTTTTCCGGGCATAAACCATGGACTCAGACTTGGAAGTGCTGATTCTAATCCCAGTCGCTTCACACTCGGCTGCGAACCGACCCAGTGAGAGCTGAAGATCCTGGCCAGATGAAGCCATCAGGACCACATCATCTGCAAAAAGCAGAGACCTAATCCTGCAGCCACCAAACCGGATCCCCTCAACGCCTTGACTGCGCCTAGAAATTCTGTCCATAAAAGTTATGAACAGAATCGGTGACAAAGGGCAGCCTTGGCGGAGTCCAACCCTCACTGGAAACGGGTCCGACTTACTGCCGGAAATGCGGACCAAGCTCTGACACTGATCGTACAGGGAGCGGACCGCCACAATCAGACAGTCCGATACCCCATACTCTCTAAGCACTTCCCACAGGACTTCCCGAGGGACGCGGTCGAATGCC
>NC_084577.2:19077586-19085086 GCF_033978685.3 Nerophis lumbriciformis | reverse complement strand
CACACACACACACACACACACACACACACACACACACACACACACACACACACACGCACACACACACACACACACAGAGACACTGAAAACGCTAAAAAAGATTGTAGTCTTGGGGCGTACTCAAACTAGGCCAATTGTACCGTGCCGGAATTGGGTACAATTGCCACTTCTGACCCACACTATGCATTCATGCTTCTGCCTGTTGCCATCATGTGTATGCTATCCTCTAAAGGCTTAGTGGCCACATGCGTGGACAGCACCTTTTAGCTCTTATTTCCAAAATTGTGTACACTACTGAATTGGGGTCTTATGCCGACATATGGACACTTATACTGCTATCTGGTGGTGTCAGAAGAGTATAACATACAATGGAATTTGGAAAAAAAAAGTGTAAAAATAACAATTAGCATGTCACTAAACATGAAGTACACGTTTGTGTACTCATGGACTAAGTACATCATATCAAAAGATGATTCTTAGTACTTATTCTAATTAGGGTCCAATAAGCCCAAATAGCAAAGAGAAATAAAAAAGCATGTAAACAAACAGCTTGGGCCTTTTTAAAGTTCAATTTCCCTGACTTTATGTTTTACTTTGAGTTTTATTTTGAGTCCTTCCATTTATTCCTATTGTGCAATGTGGCGGCTGTCATTTAAAAAGTTAAAGTTAAAGTACCAATGATTGTCACACACACACTAGGTGTGGCGAAATTATTCTCTGCATTAGACCCATCACCCTTGATCACCCCCTGGGAGGGGAGGGGAGCAGTGGGCAGCAGCGGTGGCCGCGCCCGGGAATCATTTTTGGTGATTTAACCCCCAATTCCAACCCTTGATGCTGAGTGCCAAGCAGGGAGGTAATGGGTCCCATTTTTATAGCCTTTGGTATGACTTGGCCGGGGTTTGAACTCACAACCTACCGAACTCAGGGCGGACACAATACTAGGGTTTAACTTGCGAGGGGAGCAATGGCATGAATTAAATGACAACTATTTACAGTATTATGTGCATGAATATCACCTGAGCAAGCTTACAGTGAGTTTACCTTTGTGGATTATTTTGTCTGCTTTATATTGGTTATTCATAGTGGTCTGAAATTTACTTTTAAAACGTTATTAATCATAGTTAATAGAGATGTCCGATAATGGCTTTTTTACTGTTATCCGATATACCGATATTGTCCAACTCTTTATTACCGATACCGATATCAACCGATACCGATAAATACAGTTGTGGAATTAACACATTATTATGCCTAATTTTGTTGTGATGCCACGCTGGATGCATTAAACAATGTAACAAGGTTTTCCAAAATAAATCAACTCAAGTTATGGAAAAAAATGCCAACATGGCACTGCCATATTTATTATTGAAGTCACAAAGTGCATTATTTTTTTTTAACATGCCTCAAAACAATAACAGTGCAATACTTTTTCATAACATGGTCACTACTGCCTAGTTTCTCTTGTTATATTCTCATTTTACTGTTATATTTGTATTCTCATTGTTGCTTTTTATTTCTATTCTTATTGTAATATTTTTCTACTCTGTCCATTTATACCCCCATTATTAACTTTTTACTTTTTAAATTTGATCTCAATTCTGTACACTGCTGCTGGAATTTTAATTTTTCTGAGGGAACTCTCCTGAAGGAATCAATAAAGTACTATCTATCTATCTATCCAAACAGCAGCTTAGAATTTCGGACATGCTCTCCCTGAGAGAGACTATGAGGAGGTTGAGGTGGGCGGGGTTGGGGTGGGTAGGGGTAGGGGGTAGCGTCCTGAGTTAGTACTGCAAGGGATTCTGGGTATTTGTTCTGTTGTGTTTATGTTGTGTTACGGTGCGGATGTTCTCCCGAAATGTGTTTGTCATTCTTGTTTGGTGTGGGTTCACAGTGTGGTGCATATTTATAACAGTGTTAAAGTTGTTTATACGACCACCCTCAGTGTGACCTGTATGGCTGTTGACCAAGTATGCCTTGCATTAATTCGTGATGAGAACAGCCGGTAGATATTATGTGACTCGGACGGCACGCACGCAAAGGAAATGCCTTTAAGGTTTATTGGCACTCTGTACCTCTCCCTACGTCCGTGTACACAGCGGCGTTTTAAAACGTCATACATTTTACTTTTAGAAACCGATACCGATAATTATGAAACCGATACCGATAATTTCCGATATTACATTTTAAAGCATTTATCGGCCGATAATATCGGCAGCCCGATATTATCGGACATTCCTAGTAGTTACCTGTTACTTTAACAAAAAAAGCAATTGAATTATAACTGAATTACTCTTTAACACATGTAATTAATTACTAATGAAAGTAATTCATGTGTTACTTAAAAATCAACATATTCCACTTTATGGCATATGCCATGGGTCCCCAAACCTTTTGACTTGAGGCCCACATTAGACTAAAATAATTTCACTGGGGCATAGTAGCGCACTTCAGGACTTCTGGCAACAGTTCTAAATAAATAAATAAATGGGTTATACTTGTATAGCGCTTTTCTACCTTCAAGGTACTCAAAGCGCTTTGACAGTATTTCCACATTCACCCATTCACACACACATTCACACACTGATGGCGGGAGCTGCCATGCAAGGCGCTAACCAGCAGCCATCAGGAGCAAGGGGTGAAGTGTCTTGCCCAAGGACACAACAGACATGACTAGGATGGTAGAAGGTGGGGATTGAACCCCAGTAACCAGCAACACTCCGATTGCTGGCACGGCCACTCTACCAACTTCGCCACGCCGTACCGTGTGTTCCTACTTCCGGAAACAAAAGCGAGTGTGTATTCTAATTATGGCAGACTTGGTATTAGACAAGGAAGACGACTATTTTTGCACAAATGAGGATTCAAAACCTTATCTTTTTGAAGCTGAACATACAGAGGATGAACTGCTGCTAATAAAAGCCAGCAAGATGGAAGAATGAGACGTTGGGCCAGACGGAAGCCGAGAGAGTGAGGGTGAGAGGGAGACAAAGTTGAAAATGTGGAATGTGAAGCCAAGTTATTTCGACATAAATGGAGTGCTTACCCAAATAAACTGGAAAAAAGCGTCCTCGGCCAGCTGGACCAAACGCACAACTGCCCATCAAGTGAGTCACTTTAATATTCATCATGATACACGCAGCACTTCATGTGTGTCATTACAACTACAGTGTATATGCTAACTGTGTACGAACAAAACATGAAATGTGAGCTAATACTTTACAGATACTGTAATATGATTGTGCATATTTTTTAGTCAGTACAGATTGGTGTCTTATCGCATTGTGTTGTGCATTACAAACTTAAACTTATTGTGTGTTGATGTAGAAGCTAGCTTATCTCTTCCGCAGCTCGCTTTTACGGCTAATACCGATGTGTTACTACGACAGAAAAATAGTTACTCTGTGTTTGCTCTTACAATAACAATGTTGCTACAGTTTGGTTATAATACAGGTTACGGAACATAAATGAATCCTGCTCAGTGGCTTTGTGGTTAGAGTGTCCGCCCTGAGATCGGTAGGTCGTGAGTTCAAACCCCGGCCGAGTCATACCAAAGACTATAAAAATGGGACCCATTACCTCCCTGCTTGGCACTCAGCATCAAGGGTTGGAACTGAGGGTTAATCTACCAAAATGATTCCCGAGCGTGGCCACAGCTGCTGCTCACTGCTCCCCTCACCTCCCAGGGGGTGGAACAAGGGGATGGGTCAAATGCAGAGGGTCATTTCACCACACCTAGTGTGTGTGACTATCAGTGGTACTTTAACTTTAACTTTATTGTTGAGGGTTTTTAAATGCATTTTTAAAGTGATTTAGAGGTAGAACTGATGGCTCCCATTAGCTGCTTTGCTAGCTACCTAGAACAAGCCGATTTGTACATGTTAGAATGCCAAAAAAAGTTATGATTGTGAACGAAAATTATAGAAAAAGTGCAGTTCCCCTTTAAGAAAGGCAGAAGGTTTGATCCCAAACAAACAAAAAAATAGTATATACAATCATTTGACACAACGAGGCAGCCATTTTTCACTGATCCGATAAAAAACTAATCGGAATTGACCAAATACAGCTTCGTAACAAACTTGCACCCCATTGAAGTTTGGAAAAAGTTTACCGTAGAGTTGTACGGTATACCGGTATTAGTATAGTACCGCGATACTAATGAATCATTTTCTGTACTATACCGTCTCTGAAAAGTGACATTGTCGGTTTCACAAGCAGACGAGCATGTTCGGCAGCGCACAATCACAGAGTACTTACAAGCAGACACAGTGTGTAGACAGAAAAGGGAGAACGGACGCATTTTGGCTTAAAAACTAACGATAAAGGTGAAGTTATAACACTGAAACACCCTCAGGAAGAGGTGCTTTAAGACATGGCTAGCTAACTAGCAGCTAACGTCCATCCCCAGTCTGCAGTGATTTAGCGACTTCTAAATAACTAATCCTGGTCTCCATGGCGACAAATAAAGTACGTTTCTTACAAGTATCATCCCTGCAGGACGAGGAATAGCTAAACATGCTTCACTACACATTGTAGCTCCACCGGTGTCAAAATGTAAACAAACGCCATTGGTGGATCTACACCTAACATCCACTGTAATGATATCAAGTACAGGCACGTATCTAGTCGATACTACTTTTTTGTCTTTTTTTTTTTAATGTATATTATGTTTATAAACTCAGGAAATATGTCCCTGGACACATGAGGACTTTGAATATGACCAATGTATGATCCTGTAACGACTTGGTATCGGATTGATACCCAAATGTGTGGTATCATCCAAAATGTATGTAAAGTATCAAACAACAGAAGAATAAGTGGTTATTACATTTTAACAGAAGTGTAGACAGAACATGTTAAAAGAGAAAGTAAGCAGATATTAACAGTAAATGAACAAATAGATTAATAATTCATTTTCTACCGCTTGTCCTTACTAATGTTGACAAAATAATTGAATGATAAATGACATAATATGTGACTGCATATGTCAGCAGACTAATTAGGAGCCTTTGTTTGTTTACTTACTACTAAAAGACAAGCTGTCTTGTATGTTCACTATTTTATTTAAGGACTTAACTGCAATAAGAAACTTGTGTTTAATGTACCCTAAGATTTTTTCTTAAAATAAAGCCAATAATGCAACTTTTTGTGGTCCCCTTTATTTAGAAAAGTACCGAAAAGTACAGAAAAGTATTGAAATAATTTTAGTACCGGTACCGGTACCAAAATATTGGTATCGTAACACTAGTTTACCGTGATGTCCTGTAATAAACTTTGGGAGGTTTAAACATTATTACCGTCACGTGAAACTCTGTTTATAGTTGATAGGAATAGTTTACAACTGTTACAGACTAAAGTCGCCCGGCAGGTGTGCGGTGGAGATACTTGAGGGGTCCTAGAGTGTGATGTGAGGGGCTTAGAGGACTGACAGCTGCCTGCACATCTCACTTGGTGGAGAATAATGGCAGGCAGCAGGTCACACACACACACACACACACACACAATACTAGAGCACCACTAGGGGCCATGTGGCTCCATAGCCTTGTACTTGGGTCACTCTGAGGAAGTGGCAGCCAGACTTGACGGAACAAACACACAGTATTGCGCGACTTACATGTCGGAGGATGGCGGCTGGCTACGGCAGAGCAGAGCGTGTCCGCACGCTTGTCCCATTGCGCATCCTGACCCAAACAGCTGCAGCCGGGGAGGGGAGGATGTGGCTGCAGGGAGAGGTCGTTAGATGGACGAATGCGAGCGTGCGCGTGTGCGTGTCGTCTCTGGCTTTATCTCCTCTCCGCCGGTGTCTGCCTCTTCTGCGGTCTCCTCTCCACGGCGGGCGATGGAGGGTTGGTGGAGAAACTGATACTTGAGCAGTGACATGAGGAGAGAGAGAGAGAGAGAGAGAGAGCGAGCGAGGGAGAGAGACGTTCACTGCACATGGGAGCATCAACCGCCCGACACGGTGCAACACGTCACGACCCCCGTGTGCCAAGAAGACAACAATCCGCCGCACATGAATGCATCGTCGAGGTCCATCTGGGATGCAAGACGGCGACAATTTCTCCAAAAACACAAATGTGGGTCAGGACTTCCAGGCGAATCTGCAGTTTTTTCCCCCTATGAAACCACATGTTGCTCTTGAGCCCTGTGGGTGGATGTCTATTATGAAGTTCAAAGGTCCAATTGTCGCCTTTCCTTATCTCGTTAAGGCAACTCCAGCCCACAAACATCCAAAAGAAAAACCTTATACTCCTGAAAAAAATTTGAATACTAAGCGCGACTAAAAGTGTTATCAAAACATTAAAAAAATATATAAACAACTGCAAAAACATCATCAATTTAAAGGGCTACTGCACTTTTTTTTGGGCAATTTTGTCTATAATCCACAATCCTTATGTAAGATAAGACCACAAATGTTTATTCTAAATCGTAAATAAAAGCTAGCAAAAGTCAGCCAACACTGGGCCCCATTCAGCAACCGTTCTTAAAAACAAATTTTGTTCTTCGGCCCACTTACGAAGTTTTTAAGGAGATTTTTGTATTCACCAATGTTTTCTTAGCTGGGATTTGTTCGTAGGTAAGAACAAAATCTACGAGTGCTTCAGAGCACTCTTAGGATGGCCTATTTGTTCTTAAGTGTGACAAGTTTCCTTACTTATATTGTCTAATGTTAAATTAATATCATAGATAGATAGATAGATAGATAGATAGATAGATAGATAGATAGATAGATAGATAGATAGATAGATAGATAGACAGACATATAGCAAAATGAGCAATATATAGACATTTCAAAATACCGTGTGAATGCACGCACACACACACACACACACACACACACACACACACACACACACACGCACGGGTTTTCTAAATCTTCACAATAATGCCGCGACGTGTGATGGGTAACTCAACTCACACAATGGCAATGCTGTGCTGCTACTGCAAGATGTCGCAGATCGTGCCCCTGGGTAGGAAGCGCATATTTGACCACCATGTAGATCTACCTATTTGCCCGAAGTGACAAATATTTATTTGAACGCTTTGGACTATCGTCAGCAGTCCCCCCTTTCTTAAACTTACCTTTTGACATTATGTATTTCCCCCGCGGGATAACACAAATTTCTCTTCTGTAATCTGATTGTGTTTTCTCTGTGAGTTTGATGTTTGGCTTTTCCGCCGGAATTGTGCCCATATATGGAGAATTAAGGGCGTTCACCTATGCAAATTACAGAATTAAGGGTTTTTATATATGCATATTGGGGAAATAAGGGCGTGTTTATATGCAAATTATAATAGACATGCACGCGCTTACCATTTGGCATTCAGCAACTTAAGAACAGCAGGTGGGAACAATTTGGTCGTTTAAGAACACGTCATGAATTTGAATGGACTCCTGTTAGGAAATCACCTAGGAAGAAAGATAAGAGGAAAAGTTAGGAACTTATTGCTGAATGGGGCCCAGTGGACATAAAGAGAGTTGCTCTATTCCGCCTA